>NC_058065.1:255268-286286 GCF_020085105.1 Siniperca chuatsi | reverse complement strand
AGCTCTGAACACTTCATCCACGCCGTAACTTCAGAGCATTAAGAGTTAAAAGATAAAGCTCAGCCAAGTTGATACAAGCTGTCAGACCAGTTCAGACACTCGCTGCATTCCTCACTGATGACGGAGCTCAGACCACAATCAGACTGCTGTCACTGTTATATTATTACTTTATTATTGTGTCACTGATGTGTAACTACAACTCTGTGTTGTAGCTGGCTGAGGTGGAGCCACTTTGAACTGTTTTATACACTTTGAGGAAGTTGAATGTTTAATAGTGAATCTGAATCTGAAAAGTAATAACACGTAGTGAAGTAAACAGTCAAATATAGGCAGATACAGAGCAGAAGTATAAAGCAGCAGAAATATTCAAGGGAAGTACAAGTACTTCAAGATTGTACTGAAATGTACTCAGTTACTTTCAACGACTGGAGGTCACACGCGCACACAGATCCTTCCAAAATAAAAGACTGGCAGGCTCAATAAAGCCCTTCCAGAAAATACAGTTTCCAGTTAAACTGAAGCGACGAGCCTAACAGTCAAATATAGGCAGATACAGCTTGACACAACATGGCGGAGATTTGTAACATTAATGGCGGCTGTTTGGCCTCCTTCGTCCCGAGTTTCAAGTGAAACTCAGTTAAACTGAGTTAAAATGAAGCGGCAGCTTTCTGCTGTTTCTGTGGAACTAAGCTGCCGACAGCTTGTGTTAACGAGTCAAACACTTCAGACGGGTTACATTACCTTCAGCTGCAGCTTCAGAGGAGAAAACTATCTGCGACTCGACGTTCAGAGGAAGTGAAACTGAACTTTGAAGAGGAAACACCCAGAGAGGCGCGTGACCGTGACTCACAGCCAAAACACAAGCAAAGTAAGAAAAGCATCAGAGAGTGAAGACAGGAAAAGACTGGGAAATGATAGTAATGGAAGTTTGGACAAAATAAATGTTTACAATCCTTGCAAAGAGCTGTCATTAGAAGTTATTTGTTGTGGAGATTTTAATGCTCATAGTACGTTGTGTTTTTGTTGAAAGTGGAGCTCCTCAGGGACTATATTGAGTCCTGTGTTATTTTCTATGATGATAAATGATGTTTTTCTGAGTTTGGAGAATGGGGTGGGATGCTCTCTTTCTGCGGATGATGGGGCAAAATGGAAACGAGGGAGGAATTTGGAATTTAGTGTGAAGAAACTACAGGAGGCGATTGTTAAAACAGAAGAACGGTCATTTAAGTTCTCAGCAGAGAAAACAAGGACAATGTTCTTCATACGGAAAAGAAAGGACAGTAATTTAACATTAAAGTTATATAATCAAGAACTGGAGAGAGTGAAACAACTGAAATTTCTGGGGTTGTGGTTTGATGAAAGAATCACACGGGCAGCACATATTCAGAAGGTAACGGACAGGAGTAAAAAAGGATGAAATGTAAGGTGCCATCAGAACGAGCCCGACGTCAGCGCTACAAGTGGAGATGGGAGAACGCAGCTGTCTTTAAACTACTAGACTCATCCTCGGGTTTCTGCTGGTTTATATAATATTAAAGAGTACGGTCTAGACCTGCTCTGTGGGAAAAGTGCAATGAGATAACTTCTGTTATGAATTGGCACTATATAAATAAAATTGAATAGAATTTATGCCGAATTGAGTTCATGTATGTGGCAATGTCGACCAGTAGGACGTTGCAGCTGTGTGTGTGTGTTTATATATACAGTGGGGCAAAAAAGTATTTAGTCAGCCACCAATTGTTTCAATAGATTTGCCTGAACATACTGGTTCAGACTAGACTAGCAGACTACAGTAATATTAAAATAATCTGACAAGTCGCCTCAGCAGTGCTGAGAGGTTGCATGGAAATAACGTTTTGTGATTATTTTGTTTGCTATGAAGTAGCACTGTCAAAATTAACGTTTTAAGTTTTGAATTAATTTGAAATATCTAACGTGTTAAAAAAATGAATGCGACTGTAGCGGGCTCAGTTTTAAAGCTAGAGTAAAGATACTGGTATCATAAAAGTGATAGGGACTAAATCACGTAGAAAAATAAATTCATAATGTGCATGACTTGTTTTATATGAGGGTTTTTTCTTTATTGTTGAATCTGTATGTGTGTTGAATTGAATTTATGCACTTAGCAGTCCATCACTGGGGGCTATCTTCCTGATGTACTCCTGGATCTTTGTAGTTTCATCCTGGACAGTGGTTCTGCTTATTGTGAGGAGCTTCCTTGTCTTGACATCACCTTGGTATATGCCGCATTGAGCTCATGCGCAGTATCTTTGCTATATAAAAAAAATAAATAAAAAAACTTTGTCCTTCGCCCTCCGCGGGTGGTCTCGTCCTTCGAGCTCGGGTCCTCTACCAGAGGCCTGGGAGCTTGAGGGTTCTGCGCAGTATCTTTGCTGTTCCCAGTACTGCACTGTTCTGGACCGAGATGTCTGGTGTTCTTCCAGGGATCTGCTGTAGCCACTCCTCCAGTTTGGGGGTCACTGCCCCGAGTGCCCCGATGACCACGGGCACCACTGTTGCCTTCACCTTCCAGGCCTTCTCCAGCTCTTCTCTGAGCCCTTGGTACTTCTCTAGTTTCTCATGTTCCTTTTTCCTGATGTTGCCATCGCTTGGTATCGCCACGTCAACCACAACGGCTTTCCTCTGCTGTTTGTCAACCACCACGATGTCAGGCTGGTTCGCCATTACCATTCTGTCAGTCTGGATCTGGAAGTCCCACAGGATCTTGGCTCGGTCATTCTCTACCACCTTTGGAGGTGTTTCCCACTTTGACCTCGGGGTTTCCAGTCCATACTCAGTGCAGATGTTCCTGTACACTATGCCAGCTACTTGGTTATGGCACTCCATGTATGCTTTTCCTGCCAGCATCTTACACCCTGCAGTTATGTGCTGGATTGTCTCAGGGGCCTCTTTGCACAGCCTACACCTTGGGTCTTGTCTGGTGTGGTAGATCTGGGCCTCTATTGCTCTGGTGCTCAGGGCCTGCTCCTGTGCAGCCATGATGAGTGCCTCTGTGCTGTCCTTCAGTCCGGCTCTCTCTAGCCATTGGTAAGATTTCTTGATATCAGCCACTTCAGTTATGTTCCGGTGGTACATCCCGTGTAGGGGTTTGTCCTCCCATGATGGTCCTTCCTCCAGCACGTCTTCTTCTGTTCCCCATTGCCTGAGACATTCCCTGAGCACGTCATCTGTTGGGGCCTTATCTTTGATGTACTTGTGGATCTTGGATGTTTCATCCTGGATAGTGGCTCTCACACTCACTAGTCCACGGCCGCCTTCCTTACAGCTAGCGTACAGTCTCAGGGTGCTGGATTTGGGATGGAACCCTCCATGCATGGTGAGGAGCTTTCGCGTCTTAACGTCTGTGGTCTGTATCTCTTCCTTTGGCCATCTTATTATTCCCGCAGGGTATCTGATCACTGGCAGGGCGTAGCTGTTTATTGCCTGGGCCTTGTTCTTGCCATTGAGCTGACTTCTTAGGACTTGCCTTACTCGTTGGAGGTATTTGGCCGTTGCCGTCTTCCTTGTTGCCTCTTCGAGGTTGCCATTTGCCTGTGGTATTCCAAGGTACTTGTAACCATCCTCAATGTCTGCTATTGTTCCTTCTGGGAGTGAGACCCCTTCTGTGTGGACTACCTTCCCTCTCTTTGTCACCATTCGACTGCACTTCTCAAGCCTGAATGACATCCCAATGTCAGAGCTGTAGATCCTGGTGGTGTGGATCAGTGAGTCGATGTCCCGCTCGCTCTTAGCGTATAGCTTGATGTCATCCATGTAGAGGAGGTGACTGATGGTGGCCCCATTCCTGAGTCGGTATCCATAGCCAGTCTTGTTGATTATTTGGCTGAGGGGGTTCAGACCTATGCAGAACAGCAGTGGGGACAGAGCATCTCCTTGGTATATGCCACATTTGATGGATACTTGTGCAAGTGGCTTACCATTGGCCTCAAGGGTGGTTTTCCACAGCCTCATCGAGTTCGCAATGAAGTCCCTTAGAGTCCTGTTGATGTTGTACATCTCTAAGCATTCAGTGATCCATGTGTGCGGCATTGAGTCATATGCTTTCTTGTAATCAATCCAGGCAGTGCACAGGTTGGTGTGTCGGGCTCTGCAGTCTTGGGTGACTGTTCTGTCAACCAGGAGTTGGTGTTTGGCTCCTCTGGTTCCTCTGCCAATGCCCTTCTGTGCTTTGCTCATGTATTGGTCCACTTATCTTAGCCGCGATGATGCCTGACATGAGCTTCCATGTTGTGGAGAGACAGGTTATTGGCCGATAGTTGGATGGGACTGTACCCTTGCGGGATCCTTCAGGATCAGGATTGTGCGCCCTTGATGTAAGCCATTCAGGGTGCGTCCCATCTCTTAGCAGCTGGTTCATTTGTGCTGCTAGGCGCTCATGGAGTGCAGTGAGCTTCTTTAGCCAGTAGGTGTGGATCCTGTGGGCCCGGTGCTGTCCAGTTCTTCATACCTGAGACTCTTTCTTGGATGTCTGCCGCTGTGATGGTGACTGGATTCTGTTCAGGGAGGTTGCTGTGGTCCTTTCTCAGGGCTGCCAGCCACTGTGCATCGCTGTTGTGTGATGCCTCCCTTTCCCATATACTTTTCCAGTACTGTTCAGTTTCCAGCCTTGGTGGGTCTGCTCTGCTGTTATTACCCTGCCATTGAGAGTACACTTTCGCAGGTTGAGTTGCGAACAGCCGGTTTATTCTTCTGGCTTCATTATCTCTCGTGTATCTCTTTAGGCGGCTGGCCAAGGCTTGGAGCCTTTGTTTGGCAGTTTCGAGTGCTTCAGGTATGGGCATCTGGTTGTACTTCTTGGGTACTTGCTTTCTCATTGCACCTCTCTCAGCCTCTGTCAGTTGGCTCACTTCTCTCCGGGCCTCCTTGATTTTTGCCTCCAACCTTCGTTTCCATGGTGGGTATTGTCTCTCATGGCTCCCGTGGTTGCTCTTGTAGCCAAGCATCTCTAGGCTCTCAATGCTGCATTCACATCTTCTAGGAGACTTTCTGATGGTACTTCACTTAGCCGTTGTAGTTGGCGTCGGGGTTGCCTTGTATTCATCCTCGCCATGATCTTATCTTTCAGGTCAGTCGCTGCCTCGTTCAGCGTTCACACACATACATACGACAACAGTGATCCTAGAGTAACACACACTTTAAAATCCTTTTACTTGTTTATAAAGCACTAAATGGTCTTCTCTCTCCTTCTGTCGCTCTCAGCAGGTATTTCTGCCTCCGGAGCTGCAGAGTCTGGTTCTGCGATTACAGTCTGCATTTGAACCTTTATCTCTTCAGTTTGGGTTTTGGACTTCAACACATTTCATCACTTGAGGCCCGAACCCAGCTTCTCGAGACCTCAAAGTAATCCTCTATCGTCCTGAGCTAATGGTCTCGAGATTTTCGAGGCCTCCCGAATGTATTGATTAGCAGAACGAGACAAAAACACATTGGAAGGGGAGTCTTTGTCCCCTAAGGCTTTCGGACAGCCTCGCGCTGTAGATTCAGACCGCGCATTAACGCTGTAGGGGTATTTAAGTCGGACTTTAAATGTCACTAAATTGCCCGGGGATCGAACCACAACCTCAAAATTATAGCAAAGTCTTCTAACACACTGAGCCACCATATCTGACCTCTTTGGAGTTTCTCTCTGAGCGCTTTTCAGTCTGACACCTGAAGCCACTGAGCAAGAAACAATCAAAGTGTCATTTTTAACGCTTTTCAGTCAGATTTCCATGAATTTGTGTGCTGACATTTCCTCTATCGCTAACCTCCTCCTCATGCTAATCTGTGACTTATATCTGGAGCTCTTATTAATATTATATGTTATTATACGTGTAATGAAGCACAGTATATATGGTCCAGTATTCAGTGTAGAGCAACAGATTAAAACTGCATCTGCCTGAATGTCAGGATCTTGATTGAACCCACATCCTCGGAAGTCCTCATCAGTCTTCTAACACCCTGAGCTATTTGATCTGAAATACGTCACCTTTTTGTTCTAAATTCATACATAATACCAATATCATCAGAAAACATCACATAGTAAACTTCTAAACTCTTCCTTTCCATGTCTAACGGCTGCGGAGAACGCCGCCACGCCACCTTCGCGTTATGACTTTTTTTCCGGGCACTTTTATCTCTTCGCTTTGGGTTTTGGACTTCAAAATTGACTGAGTCTTGATAAGGATCGATCCAATAACCGCAGAGACCCCACGCAGTCCTCTATCACCCTGCGCTACTGGACAAGAAAGGTGGGCTTGCTTTCTTGGGGCTTTTCACTTTTTCCTTTGGACTTCAGCTTTCAAAACACAGTGAATGGCCAGAGTCTCAAACCCATGACCTCAAAACTTCCAAGAAGTCCTACCATGCTGAGCTACCATGCTGGGTCTATTGGACCAGATTAGTGAACCTTATTTCTTCACGCATTTCACTCTTTTCCTTTGAACAGCAGTTTTCAAAACACATTTCATCCAATGAGGTTCGAATCCAGATTTCAAAACAACACATGACAGAAGGAACAAGTCAATGCATTTCCACCATTTAATGATCAGAGCGGCCATCTTTAAAGGACCTTTTTCTTCCAAACTTGAGTAACTTGTGTGTAAGTATAATTTAAACTACGCTCTTTACGAAAATGATAGTAGAAAGTGTTTTAGTACTT
This sequence comes from Siniperca chuatsi, assembly GCF_020085105.1. Lineage (NCBI taxonomy): Eukaryota > Metazoa > Chordata > Actinopteri > Centrarchiformes > Sinipercidae > Siniperca > Siniperca chuatsi. Next base: position 279,625 of record NC_058065.1, on the reverse strand, counting down.
TTTTTTGCCATGGAACTTCTCCTCCTGCTACTTGGTCAGGGCACTGCTGAAGCCAAGCAGCATGGGGAGAGAGGGGTCCAGATAAAAGAGAACAAGAGATTTAAGCCGTGAGATGGCTGGCGAATAAAATGGACGAGCTAACGGCGTTAGCCCGGAGTCAGACGGTAGACGGTGTAGTTTGATGTGCTTCTCAGAGATATGGCTACACTGGGATATCCGGATCATAATGTTTCCATCGACGGCTTACAAACTGTTCGGGCCGACAGGGATCACACCGGGAGCGGTAAGCGGAAAGGCAGCGGGCTTGCTGTTCTGGTTAACAACAGATGGTGTAACCCTGGTCACGTTACTATCAAGCAGAGTATCTGTAGCCCGGACATTGAACTGTTAGCTGTGGGACTCCGGCCATATTATCTGCCACGTGATATTATCTCTAGTAGGACATATTATTGTCCTACTAGAGAGGAGAAGACATTGGACCTGCTGTGTGCTAACATTAAGGACGCATACAGCTCTTCTCCCCTCCCCCCACGGGTAGGTCAGACCACAACCTGGTTCACCTCAAACCCTGTTATGTGTCTCTGGTTAAAAGGCAGCCTGCGACGACAAGGACAGTGAGGAGATGGTCAGAGGAGGCCTATGAGGCACTGCAGGAATGTTTTGAGATGACAAACTGGGATGCACTCTGTGAGCCTCATGGAGAGGACATTGATGGGCTCACTGAGTGCATCACTGGCTACATTAACTTCTGTGTGGACTGCAATGTCCCAACTAAGATGTTCCATTGTTATCTGAATAACAAACCGTGGACATCAAGGACATCCTGAATGCCAAGAGGAGTGCCTTTACTGATGGTAATAGGGAGGAGGTGAGGGCAATCCAGGCCGACCTGAAGGTGAAGATCAGGGATCCGGCTCCTGCTCATCCCCCCTCTAACTCAGCTGCTGTCAGCCCTCAAGCTCCTCTGAGTACTCTGCTCCCCCCTCCCCATCAATTGTGCAATATTCTATGCAAGACTCCTGTGCAATATTTTAGTTTAAAATTCATATTTTTTGTTATTGACATTACTCATTGCACTACTTATACTGTACTCTACTTCTATCATCAACCTGTAAACCCACTTGGTACTTAATTTATTTGGTTATACTGTACTATAGTGTATTATATTTTTTTCTTAGTACTTCTACTCTTTGTGTGCACTGACATGACAGTGAGCTGCTGTAACAAAAGAGTTTCCCCTCGGATCAGTAAAGTGTTTCTGATTCTGAAAACACAGTGAATCACCGGAGTCTCGAACCCACGACCTCAAAACTTGCAGACGGTCCTCGACCATGCTGAGCTATTGGACTGGATTAGTGAACCTTGTTTCTTCACACATTTCACTCTTTCCTCCAAAAACAGATCCACATTGATGCACATTATTTAATTTATTTCTCATTTCACAACGTCTCGAGTTTGGCTGAGAAATGAGTGTCTGATGTGGTTTTTTTTTCTGCAAAAAAATGTAATTTCCACTTTAAAATCCTTAAAAACTCTTTCACGCTCGTCTATGAATGTGCAACTGTTGTTCATTTCTAAACATCCAACTGTAGGAACAAGAAGGAAAACAGATTTTTAAAATAAAATAATGGAAACAATTAAAAGGGCAGAACTGGAGTTTATTGGTGCATTTCCAGTTTCTAACGTGTGTTCATATCATCAACATGACAAACTGACTGTGACCAGCGGGGGGCGCTGTGGTAACACCACTGTCTGCACACACACAGTGTGTGTCAGAGCGCCAATTACTGGTTGACAAGGTTAGACCCAGAATAATTAACACACACACACACACACACACACACACACACACACGGGTAGATCACTTAAACAACGTTCATTAGTGAGTGTAAATGTGTGTGTGTGTGGAGGAATGAGGCACGTGTGGATGTGTGTGTGTAAATTAAAGGTCAAAGGTCAGCAGTAGGGGGTCACTCAGGGTCACAGTGTGTGTGTGCTGCAGAAGTGATGAGTTTAGTTCAGATGAGTTCAGTTTTATTTTATGTTGTGTAATGTTTTGTACCGTGTGGTGCGTTCAGTGTCTCGGTGTTTCCCTGACTGAACCCCGAGCTGTGTGTGTAGAGGTGTGTGCTTATACTTACAGGTAAACCCAGCCTCAGTGTGTGTGTGTGTGTGTGTGTGTGTGTGTGTGTGTGTAGAGGTGTGTGCTTATACTTACAGGTAAACCCAGCCTCAGTGTGTGCGTGTGTGTGTAGAGGTGTGTGCTTATACTTACAGGTAAACCCAGCCTCAGTGTGTGTGTGTGTGTGTGTGTGTGTGTGTGTGTGTGTGTGTGTAGAGGTGTGTGCTTATACTTACAGGTAAACCCAGCCTCAGTGTGTGTGTGTGTGTGTGTGTGTGTGTGTGTGTGTGTGCGCTCTGATTGTTCACCTGTCACACAATTGATAATTAGCACAACGTCTTGTTTCGATGCGACCGCTAGAGGGCGCTAAATCATTTTCACTTTCTTTCAATTTATGTACGATTTTTATTAGTTTGGTGTTTTTATTTAGTGAGAAAAAAACGTGTCTAAAACAAGAAAGTACTAATGAATGATAAAAACGAGTAAATAAATATTACATACGCATCCTTCATCTCAGACAGAAGCGAAAGCAGAGAAACATTTTTACGTAGGTGGGTAACGTCGTCTGGAGCTGCTGGAGTGTTAAAGAGAGCTGCTAACGTTAGCGTAAACTCTGATATCGAGTTCTAACTTTACACATCTGGCACATTTACATTTCATGGCAAATTATTTCTGAGAATATAAATAAATATAAAATGATAAGTAATACTTTTTTCTAAACTACACTTAATCTTTAGTTTCGGTCGTCTTCTTCTTTCCTCTTGTGCTTTCTTTTCTTTCTTCTTCTGTTTTATCTGTCGGGTCGTCCTAAACACACACACATACACACACAGTTTGAGTGTGTGTGTGTTAAGTGAAATAAAGAATAAATAAAGAAAACATCTTTATAAATTCGACAATACATATGTGACAGAAACATCGCAAGTTGTGCAAAACGTAACGAAAGTTGAATACCGTAGAAAAGGTTTCAGTCGTAGTCATCTGGACACTGTTTTCAGAATCAAGACGTTTCGGCTCCCATCCGGAAGTCATTCTCAATTGAAAGTTGAATACGTTGACCGCTCGTCAGCTAGCTTTGGCTAACAGTTTTAGTTTAGTTTTACCATTGTGATTGTGATGTTCATCAGTTTTAAGTGTAAAAAATTCACCTGTAACTGCACCAAAAAATCACGTAATCATGTCTCAACTTAGCTATACAAAATCCTAACGCGTTGTCTAAACACAAACCATTTATGTTAAGTAAAACATTCTTACATCCAGAGGGTGGCAGTATAGTGCGACGCCAACTGCCACGAAACCCCAGAGAAGAAGAGCAAGACGTGTCAGATTACACGAGCGCAAAGATAGTTGACTCTCTGCACACCTGCGTTTGGTTTTGATAGAGGGACGTCTTACCTTTTCAACGGCTGGGAAAGGTAGGAGGATATTTGTTTTTCCACCATCAATATTTTTTTATTAAGAGATATGTTCTTTATTTTCCTGCTTTAGTTTTAGAGAGTTCTAGAGTTTTAGACATGCTCAAGTTAGCATGCTAGCTTAGCCACGTGGCTAATCCAAGTTTACTTTCCCGCTCACGGAAAACTGCTCCGTGTTCACTCTATTTTCAAAGTTATACTAGTATGTTTATTTTTTATATCATGAACGCTGGAACGCAACATTTATAATGCTATATGTAATGTTTTGGAAATGATTTTACATGTTTAATAAATAGAATTACACCTGAACTGTATAACTTCTCTTGCATATTTCTGACTGTAGTGTTTACGTTGTTTTAAGTTTTTGACATTACTAAAGCAAAAAAAAAACAATAATATGTTTGCAGATATATTTAAGAAACGTACTAAGTTAACATGCTTGTTAATTTGAAAAACAATGCTGCAGTCCGTCTCCGTTGAAACTGCAATACAAAGTTCAACCACTAGGTGTCCATCCGACTAAAACTAAACTAAAATCTGCTGTCAAAATGAACAGCGGTTAATACTTGGTTTGAAACTTTTGTTCTTTCCAATTTCCAATTTTTGATATTTTCAATAAAAATTACAAAGTGTGATTATTTTATTGGTTTGTAGTTTTTCACAAAATCTCAATCGCAATTTTTCAGGTCCTTAATGAAAGGTGTGTTTTGTGTTCCTGCTAAGGTGCTTTACTCACAATAGGTAAGATCTGCAACATCTACTAATGTTAATCATGTTTCTTGCGTTACCATTTCATTTGTTAGTTCTGAGTAGCTTGTTTCTGTTTGTATCCTGTTTACTTTTAATTATCATGAGCTATTTATAACTTCAGCTTTTAACAGATTATATAAATGTGTTAAATTATTATTATTTAACCTTATTTTAAGTCATATGGTATGTTATTTGTAAAACTCTTCAAAATTTTTTTTTTTTTGCAAGTAAGTTTCCTTTAACTGAAATCCCTTTTTGTTGTTGTTTTTTTGTGGTGGTGTGTTACAGATATTGAATGTGGAAAGATGAAGGGAAACTCTTTGTTACAGCAGCTCGCCTTTACGTCAGTGCACACAGGAGAAAGTACTAGCAAAAAATATAATACAATACACTATAAAACTATAAAACAGGTCAGAAAACAAATAAAGCACCAAGTGGGTTTACCGTTGATGGTGATAATACGGTATAATAATACAATGTAATAATATAAGTAATAAGTAGTAGTGCAACAGCAGTAATGGAGGTATGAATAATAAATAGGAGAAACTAAATATTGCACAGGAGTATTAACACAGGATATTGCACAATTATTTCAAGTGTTGCAGAGATGTTAATGATCAATGTCCAGTTTAGTGACTTAGAGTCATGCAGACTAACACTTAGAGGGAGGAGTTAAAGAGTTTGATGGCCACAGGCAGGAATGACTTCCTGTGGCGCTCTGTGGTGCATTGTGGGGGGATGAGTCTTCCGCTGAAGGTGCTCCTTTGTTTGACCAGCACGTCATGGAGCGGGTGGGAGACACTGTCCAAGAAGCAATAGCATACAGGATAGCACTGGCCACCACAGGCTCATAATGCAGTTAAGCAGGAAGATGATGCCGTCCTCAACTCCCAGCCGGGGCTGGTAGGCGAATTGAAGGGGGTCCAGGAGGGGTCTGACCATGGGCCGCAGCTGTTCCAGCACTAGTCTCTCCAGGGTCTTCATTATGTGGGAGGTCAGTGCCACCGGTCTGTAGTCCTTGGAGCCACTGGGACACGGCGTCTTCGGCACAGGAATGAGGCAAGATGTCTTCCACAGAACAGGGACCCTTTGAAGACTCAGGCTCAAGACATGTTGAAGGACTCCACATAGCTGGGGGGCACAGGCTTTTAGCACCCCGGGGCCAACGCAATCTGGGCCTGCAGCCTTGTTTGAGTGGAGTTTTATCAGCTGTCCTCTCACCTGGTCAGCAGTCAGGCACACAGCAGAGGTTTCAGACGGGGGAGGGGGGAGTCGTCGGTCTGGAGAGGGCCGTTAGCCTGATGGGGAGGGGGAGCAGAGTACTCAGGGGAGCTTGAGGGCTGACAGCAGCTGAGTTAGAGGGGGGATGAGCAGGAGCCGGTGTGTCGAATCTGTTAAAGAACAGATTCAGTTTGTTGGCCCTGTCCAAGCTGCCTTCTGCTCCTCTGCTGCCAGTCGGTCTGAAGCCAGTGATGCTCTTCATGCCGCTCCAGACCTCTCTCATGCTGTTCTGCTGGAGTTTCCACTCCAGCTTCCTCCTGTACTTCTCCTTGGCCTCCCTGATCTTCACCTTCAGGTCGGCCTGGATTGCCCTCACCTCCTCCCTATTACTATCAGTAAAGGCCCTCCTCTTGGCATTCAGGATGTCCTTGATGTCATTTGTTACCCACGGTTTGTTATTCGGGTAACAATGGACCATCTTAGTTGGGACATTGCAGTCCACACAGAAGTTAATGTAGCCAGTGATGCACTAAGTTGGAAAAAGTAAGACGACGAGATGGTGCTACGACAACAGGCAGCATGCAGGCTACTATTTTACATACTATTTTATAATCACTACTAGTGATTATAAAAAGGTATATTATTTACCTTTTTTCAGTTTTTTTGTGACATGCACCACTGTTCACCACTGTTCGGTGACATGCATGTAAAGCGTGTCCAGATTTGTTGCCTTTTTTGTTTTAAAGGTAAAGATAACCATCTTTAAATGCTGCCACTCATGGGTATGTTTAACTGTTTTCTCTTTTGTAAAACAGAATTTGATAAACAGTTGTGTTGTTCATAAACTCTTGTGTTGGTGAATAAAGGAACTAACAAATGTTAAGTTGAGTTTACTAAAGTCATTTGTGTGGAACCTGTTGACAAACTAGAGTTAATTCAACCTAACTAGTAAAAGTTAGTGAAAGCATTTTATTTTTATTAATTAAGCTTGAATTGAATGTTTTGTTGTAAAATCATTGGTTTAATTTGAATAGACAAATATGTAATATGCAACTTCTAAACAAATTTGGTTAGTCCATATAACATAACTGACTTTAGTTAGTTAAACTCAAATGTCTCTCTCTTTTGGTGGATTTGGCGCTGCCATGTGGTCATATCAGGTACTACATGGTCTCATGTTTTGATGATGATGATGATCATTTTTTCTCACAAAAAAGGGACTTTTATGGCTACAAGGGCTGTTAGCTGGCTAACGTAACTTCAGTGAACACGTTAGCTTACTGCATTAGCTGATCAGAGGACAAGCAGACCCTGGGAGTAAACCAGGAAGCTAGAAAACCTTTTTGGAGCAGTCATAGTGACATGAAGTATGTATCTTCCTCCCTCGTGTCTTTTTGTTTTGTGCCTTACATCTGAAAATGATTCTGCTGTGTAGAAAAATAGACTTTAGGTTTGTTTAGATACATTAAACTCTTTCGTGTTCATTTACTTTTAACACGTGCAGCAATTAAGTGGTCAAACTTAAAGGACCAAACCAGTGTTTGTGTAAGTTTTAGCTCTATTTTTCAAATACGTACAATTTTAGTTAAGAAATCTGCATTAATATTCTACATATGACACAGTCAGTGTGCACTGGAAGAAGAGCTGGCAGAAGAAGAAGATGTTTTACTTTAGTAAAAGTAATAATACCACAGTGTATTATCGGCCTCATGTAGTCAAAGTATCAGTAATAAAAGTACAAAAGTGTACTCATTATGCAAATTGGCCCATTTCAGAATAATGTATTTTATTTTTGGATTTCTTGTCGAGCTTTATTAAGTAACAAACATTTAGCAGGAGGCGCAGACAGCTCCCATTCATTTCCATTTTAAAGCAAACTGTATGAACATAATGCCAGGGAGGAGACAGAATCTAAATAAAGTAGTACTGTTAGAAGGTTAATACCAAACTGAAGGTTTAACTCCATATAACATCTGAAACCTTTGAATCTTTAAAAGTAGAGGTTTCTGTCTTTGAAAGAGTTTATGTTGCTGTTCCAAACTTCACTGACAGTTCAGTGATTTCTGCAGACGCACTAGAACTTAAACTTTATTGTTCTCTGGATGAAAACGTTGGTCCTGAGCTGGAAGCTGAGTCACTGTAGGAACAAATCTCCCCTGTGAAACCAAATTACAGAAATAAATACTAGACGTTTCCAGAGAGAAGATTAATGGTCATATTTAACAATCTTTTCTTCTTCATGAGCTTCAGGAATGAAAGGAAAGTGAAAATAATTGACCAAATATAACAACAGTCTTTAGGATCAGCTCAGTTTTCATGATGATGCCAAATGTGACTTCTTCCTTTTTAAATGTCGTTAATCCAAGAAAACAACCGTGAGCATGAAAATGTTGGGCTTTATTTACAGCTGTTAGATGGAGAAGCTTTGAAAATCCCTTTGAGTTCATTGATGAATTTATGACAATAACCTGAAAGATTTCTGTAGCTGTGATCCTGTACAGACTCAACTGATGTGTTTCTCTAACAGGAGGAGACTCTCCCTCCTACAGAGAACACAGAGACACTGAGGAACCAGACCTGGACCAGGACCAGAACCCAAAGCCAGGATAAAGAGGTTCAGTGAATGTGGTGTTGAAGGTGTGGAGGTGGATCAGTGTGTCAGAGGAGACTCTGTAGAAGGACAGAGTGCCAGCAGGACAGTCCACATACACTGCTACTCTGTTAGAGACAGAGGAGGAGGAGGAGGAGGAGGAGGAGATGGATGTTTCTCTCTTATTGTGACAGACAGAGTAACGACTATCATCAGAGCAGTTCAGACTCCAGGACTGATCATTCCCTCCAAACAAACAGTCTTCTCTGTCTCCTCTCCTGCTGATTCCTCTGTAACTCACTGATATATAAACCTCTCCTCTCCACTCGACCTCCCAGTAACAGCGACCAGTCAGACCATTTCTACACAGCAGCTGAGGCAGGTCAAACCTGTCTGGATGGCCAGGCTGAATAGAATTCAGAACTATTGTTAATACACCCAAATGTAATATCGCCTTCCTGTTGTCGTCAGACAGTTTGATGCATCTGTTCGCTGTGTTTGTGTCGAGTGTGAGTTCACAGGAATCTGATGGAGAGAACGAGACACAACACAGCTGCAGTTATTAATCTATCATCTGTTTGATGACGACATCAGAGACGTGAATGAGTGATGTCACAGTTTGAAGATGGCTGAATGTGTGCGGCTTTGTTTTCATGAATCAAAGTAAAAACACACTTACACTTCCTCAGACCTGGTCTCAGCCATCGGACTCCACCGGGCTCCACCCTGAAAGGAGGAGGGGGGTCAGACCAGCACGTCCTCTTTCAGCATGCAGACATGGACATTACATTACTCTCATACACATCTACACAATCTGTGCCTGCTCCTCCCTGCCCCCCCTGCTCCTCTTCCCCTCTGCCTCTCTCCTCAGACACTGAGAGTGACCCACAGGATGTTGGTGTGCGTGAAAGAGGAGGACGACATCTGATCACACACACAAACCTCTTTTTGGATCGTCCCGTCTCCATTAAGAGTCCCACTTCAACAGCCCTCCTTGGTTCCAGACCTCTGCCATAAACCAGGTGGCAGAGACTCCCAGACTGTTTCCCTCCAAACCCTCACAAGTGTCAGAAAACCTCTTCCTGACAGAAACACATCGTTTCATGTGCTGGATGTTTTGTGCGTGTTCATGTTACTGTGGTTTGGTGCTGAACTGATATCTGTGATGTATATTACAGCAGTAATAATTCCTGTCAGGATCCCTTCTGTTTCACTGTGCTGCACACGTCATGTTCGACGTCACTCGAAGCAGAAATAACGACAGTTTGGGGAAAACTCCTCTCAGATTTAAATCTGCTGTGACAAACGTGACGTGTCCAGATGTGAGTACACGAACATCTGTTAAAACAGGTGGAACTCAGCCCTCCACCTGCTCCACCTGGCCAACACCACCTCAACAACCTGAGCTGCATCCAGCAGCAGCATCTGTTCCAGACTTGGCCTGCATTAACGCTGAACGCTGCTTAAAGAGCAACTACATTTATACCGAACCTTTCCTACCCTCACACCCTGTCTTTTACTTAGTTAAAGATGTTTTTCCTGTTTTTTTATGTTTTCTTCTAAAACCAGATGGTTTTATGACTTGTGTGTCTTCTTTTGCTGCCTCTTCATACCTGAGAGTGTCCAGTCTCCAGTGTGGACCCTTCAGTCCTGCAGACAGCAGCTTCACTCCTGAGTCTCCTGGATGATTGTAGCTCAGGTCCAGCTCTCTCAGATGGGAGGGGTTGGAGCTCAGAGCTGAGGCCAGAGAAGCACAGCCTTCCTCTGTGATCAGACAGCCTGACAGCCTGCAAACACACCAAACAACACACATGGCAGATCATCTGAGGGTCCTGCTGCGTCCGTCAGATACAAGAGGAGACTCTCCAAATAAACGAATCAATAAATACAGTGACTGAATCAGGGATTCAACAGTAAACATGACATCTAAATGTTAAAGAGGATATAGCCATGCTAGCAGCTCTGTGAAATTAAGTGGAGCTTGAAATTTTGAGAAATAACTTAAATAATTAGACAAACTGTGACTTAATCTGACCTGAGAGTTTCCAGTTTACAATGTGGACTCTTCAGTCCAGCCGTCAGCAGCTTCACTCCTGAATCCTGCAGGTCGTTGTTACTCAGGTCCAGCTCTCTCAGACTAGAGGACTGGGAGCTGAGAACCGAGGACAGAGCTTCACAGCTTCTCTTTGAGAGGTTACAGCCACTCAGTCTGGAGAGGAAATAGTGAACAAGATGACAAATAACATTTGTGTTAAAATGCTGAGTCTGGACTTTTGGTGATACAGTATATATAATATCTTCTCAGCACGTTAAAATCCTTGCTGTTTTACTCTAAACGTGTTGGAAACGTGACTGAATCAGTATAAAAAACATGAAATGATAATATGATATAATCATTTCAAACAAAAATAACGCTCTCGGTCTCACCCAGAATTCATATTTCATGCTGTACAATATGTGAACCTCAATTAGTACAAAATACATTGGAAAATTCAAAGACTTTCTGTACTGTGAAATTTGAAATCCTGACAGAAGGAAACGAGTATATAGTTTTTAATTTCTTTCTCCTGTTCATGAATAAACCCCACTATGTATCTACTTACAGAGCTTTGTTGGAGGCTTTAACCACTGGCAGCAGCCTCAGAAGAGATTCCTCTGAAGCAGAGTATTTCTTCAGGTCAAACACGTCCAGATCTGTTTCTGATGACAGTAAGATGAAGACCAGAGCTGACCACTGAGCAGGGGACAGTTTATCTGTGGAGAGACTTCCTGAACTCAGGGACTGTTGGATCTGCTCCACTAGAGAACGGTCATTCAGTTCATTCAGACAGTGGAACAGATTGATGCTTTTCTCTGCAGAGGGAGTCTCTTCGATCTTCTTCTTGATGTACTCGACTGTTACCTGATTGGTTTTTGAGACACTTCCTGTCTGTGTCAGCAGGCCTCGTAGGAGAGTCTGATTGGTCTGCAGTGAAAGTCCCAGGAGGAAGCGGAGGAACAAGTCCAGGTGTCCATTTGGACTCTGTAAGGTCTTGTCCACAGCACTCTGATAGAGATGTGTCACTGTAGGTTTGTGTTTTCTTGTTTTAGACTTCTGGGATGTTGATTGTTGTTCTGACAGCAGATTGACACCAGAGTTGATGAAGGTCAGATGGACATGAAGAGCAGCCAGAAACTCCTGAACGCTCAGATGGATGAAGCAGAACACCTTGTCCTGGTACAGCCCTCTCTCCTCTCTAAAGATCTGTGTGAACACTCCTGAGTACACTGAGGCTGCTGTGATATCGATGCCACACTCTGTCAGGTCTGATTCATAGAAGATCAGGTTGCCTTTCTGCAGCTGCTCAAAAGCCACTTTTCCCAGAGACTCAATCATCTTCCTGCTCTCTGTCTCAGCTCCTCTATCATACTTGATGTTCTTCAGTTTGGACTGAACCACCAGGAAGTGGATGTACATCTCAGTCAGGGTCTTGGGCAGCTCTCCTCCCTCTCTGGTCTTCAACTCGTCCTCCAGAACTGTAGCAGTGATCCAGCAGAAGACTGGGATGTGGCACATGATGTGGAGGCTTCGTGATGTCTTGATGTGGGAGATGATTCTGCTGGCCTGCTTCTTATCTCTGAATCTCTTCCTGAAGTACTCCTCCTTCTGTGGGTCAGTGAACCCTCTGACCTCCGTCACCATGTCAACACACTCAGGAGGGATCTGATTGGTTGCTGCAGGTCGTGTGGTTATCCAGAGGCGAGCAGAGGGAAGCAGGTTCCCCCTGATGAGATTTGTCAGCAGCACATCCACTGAGGTGGACTTTGTAGCATCAGTCAGGATTTTTGTGTTGTGGAAGTCCAGAGGAAGTCGACACTCATCCAGACCGTCAAAGATGAACAAAACCTGGAACTCTTCAAACCTGCAGATTCCTGCTTCTTTGGTTTCAGTAAAGAAGTGATGAACAAGTTCCACCAAGCTGTACTTTTCCTCTTTCAGCACATTCAGCTCTCTGAAAGTGAATGGAAATGTGAAGTGTATGTCCTGGTTGGCTTTGTCTTCAGCCCAGTCCAGAGTGAACTTCTGTGTTAAGACTGTTTTCCCAATGCCAGCCACTCCCTTTGTCATCACCGTTCTGATTGGTTCATCTCTTCCAGGTGAGGGTTTAAAGATGTCTTCGTGTCTAATTGTTGTTTTTGGTTTCCTGGATGCTGTTTCAATCTGTCTGACCTCATGTTCTTCATTGACCTCTCCAGTCCCTCCCTCTGTGATGTAGAGCTCTGTGTAGATCTGGTTCAGAAGGGTTGGGTTTCCTGCTTTAGCGATCCCCTCAAACACACACTGGAACTTATTCTTCAGGTTAGATTTAAGTTTATGCTGGAAACGAACTGGAACAGGATACCCTGAATGAACACACAAGGAAATATTTGATCATTTAATTTCCTTAAAGAATGAGTATATGAATATATTTTCCTCCGTCTCTTGAGACATTAGTAAATGTTTATCCAGCATGTTGAATCTTTAGAGAAATCCTCTTACTGCTCTGCAGACAGTCAGCCAGCTCCTCCTGCTTCATTCTCCTCAGGAAGTGCAGTGTGATCTTCAGAAATGCCTCTCTGCTGCTCCTCCTCTGCTCTTCCTCCTTACCGTCCAACACCTCCTCATCCTCCCTCTGACTCTCTGAGCATTCTGGGTAATCTGATCTCAGAACCGTCTGGATCTTCTTCAGTTCGTTCTTCACAAAAGTGACAATGTTCTCCTCCAGCAGCTGGAACAGAATATTATATGAATGAAACAATCAAACTAAAATCATGGAACCAAACATCAGATCCATGTTGGACAGACTGACAATCCACTGGTCTAAAAAGTGCAGCATGGAGATTATTGTGACCAGAAGTGATGTAAAAGTAGTTGTTGTACATGTACAGACCATAAATATGGAGTCCAGGTGTGTTTGATGCTGCTGGGCAGACTGACCACTGGGAACCTCTGAGCTCTCCTGGTCGACTCTGTGGAGGAATCATGAAGAATTAGTTCGCATTATGTCCGTCCAAACAGAGACAAACACAAGCTAAAGGTCCTTTGAGTTAAAGTGTTGATTACAACATTGAATCAGATGGTTTCCCCTGACATTAAAGTGTTGGTCGTACTGCTGATCCCACTGTGAATCAACAGTCCTGTCTGCATTTCTGTGCAGCTTTCAGTTTACTGTGTTGGTTCACCAGCTTGTCTGGTTTAGTCCCTCCAGCTCTTATTGACCCCTATAATACTGTGGACATCAACGCACAGCTCACACAAGCTAACTGGATGCTACCTGTCCAGTGCAAATTGGTAGTGAGTTGCAATAAAGTTGTAGCAGGTGAAGTGAGAGAAACATCAGGAACACCAAAGAGAAAACCAGAGAATACTGGATCAAACCAAAGCTGAGGGTGATTTCACACTGAACTGTGTGTCAAATGAAAGCTTGAACATATTTCTCTTGGCTACAGGTAAGCAAACAGGTACAGGTGTTGTTTGTAGAAGTTGGTACAGCTGTTTCTTTTATAATGTACAATATGTATGTATTTTGTTTTCCACTTGTTTGACACAATAAAAAACAATCAGCTTGTTTTACACACAACACATGTTTGAGCATTGGTAGAGGTGAACATTGTCTCCTCTTTGAGCTTCTGCAGCCTGCAGTGATCCATAACAGTTTTCACTGTTTTATTCTCCTGCAGTCATCAGACAACAGTCAGAACGTGTGTGAGGAGAAAATGTTAAACTGAAGTCAAGAGCTGAAGACTGGTTATACTGGTTATACTGGGCAGCTTTTACATGTGAGAATATAAATGTATGTGAAGAAGAACGATGCTGAAAATAAACAAACAGGTTCAATAAAACTTCTCTGGATAAATAACAGTTAAAACATGAATCAGTGATATTTTAAAGTTTTAACAGCTGACCTCTTTGCAGCAGAGGGCTGTCGTACTTTAAAATTAATGGGGCGATCATTTGACTGGTCACTCTTGAAGGACACACAGGTGGGTTCAGGTCCATAAGAAGCTGGTCTCCCAGAGATCCTGTTGGACAGAGAGGAAGACCACCAGGGATGGAAAATCACTTTTTAGTCTTCAGACACAGAAGCTGCTGGAGAAACTAGCAGCTATCAGCAAGAAAAGGATCAACACACCAAAGTTCAATAAAACATGAAGCTGAATGATTTCAGTCTGTGTATCATCGCTTCATTTTCCTATAAAATATTGGACCAAACCAGGACTAAATGTCCTGATCTCTGAGCAGATTTTACTGTTACTGACAGATAACAAACTGAACTGTGGGGTCCGTCAGCAGCGACACTGTTGGCCTGTATTCTAACGTTTGCATTACTAGACTCACCACAAATATCCTGACTGTTATTTACAGACTTTGGTAGGTGAAGCTTTTAGGACAAAATTCAAAGAGCAGTTTCAGACTAAAGACACTTTGGAAGATCCCCACTTGATTTGTGTAAGTCAGACTGCTGAAGCCTCATATTATCCTCAGCTGAACTTTACAATGTGTTTTTACACAGAACCAGGACTGTGGATTTTGTCCTCCACCACTTCCATTGAAATCACATGAGGAAGAGATCTGCTCAGGGCCAGTGTGCACAGGAGGACCAGTTCCAGCCACCAACAACTCTTTCAGTGTACATGTGGGCACGTCAGTGTTGTTTAGGGACAGACTGGAAAACACCTGAACCTGTCCTTTAATACTAATCTTCATCTGACCTTCATCATCATCACTCTAGGAGAACAGGAACATTATAAGGACAACTGGTCAGACTGGACTTAATGAGGACAAACATCAGCAGTGAGCAACATGAGGAGGGAAATATGAACATTTTAGGTCAGACTGTCCAACACTTTGAATGCTGACAACTACTTACTGCCTGGCAGAGAAATGTCTTTGTTTAAACTCAGTAAAATCAATGAGGCGAGGAATTGACCAGTCACAGAAGGACACACAGCTGGGCTCAGGTCCAGGTCCAGGTTCAGCAGAGGCTTGTCCCCCATAGATCCTGTTGAAGAGGAAGATGGACATTGAATGGAAATTCTCTTTTTAATCTCCAGCCACAGATGCTGCTGGAGAAACTAGCAGCTATCAACAAGAAAAGGATCAACATAATGATAATAACCAAACTGTAAAACACATTTCTTTCAACCTGATTATCTGAAGCCACGGAGACTTCAAACTGTATGTTGACTAAAACTGAAGAGTTTGTTCAGAGATTTTTCATGAATTCTAATGTTGTAATGTAAAATACACTGTATGAATGTCAGTTCTGGAAAATCAGACACGAGTTGGCTGTAAAACTCACTGTGGACATATTCAGATCATGCACCGCTGTAGCTACCATTGAGTCTGGACCTCGGTAACTTTTACCACAGGCTGCTCTTCTTTTGTTGTCCTTGTGAACGGAAGTGATTTTTATAGTCTAAGTGACATCACTGTGAGTGCCTCTTGGGACAGCTGCAATGAAACGTCAAAATCTCTAGATGTCCCAGTAAAGAGTTTCGACTGTTATCTGATGTTATTGCACTGTTAAAAACCAGCGTTCACTGTTTAAGTGGATCTGAAAACTTTTCCTTTAGTTTAGCTGGGAGCATATTAGAGTCATTCTTTGAGAGTGAACAAGTGGAGGTGGATCACACTGAGTTTACTGACTGATCCCTGCCTGCTGTTCGTCGCTTGTTTGTTAGTCAAATAAAAAATCAATAAGAAACTCATTTGAAGTCTCAAAGCCTCTGGTTCTTGTTGATCAGATGTTACTGCTCTTCAGGAGGAATTTGTTCTTTCACATGTTTTGTAATGTTGCTGATATTATAGAGGAACTTGATGCTGACTCACTCTGTCAGTGGTGAAGCTGGTCCTTTGAAACATAGAGGTGGCTCTATGGACTGGTCGCTCTTCAAGGACACACAGCTGGGCTCAGGTCCAGGTCCAGCAGAGTCTGGTCTCTGCTGCTCTGGCCTTGAACACAACACACACAGAGCTTTGAGTGTGAATAATGATGGTGCAGTGATCTGAGTGCTGAGCTCTGACATGGAGAAGAGTCATGGACAGTTAGAGATCCTCATCTCACCTCTGAGCTCTGGTCTGGCTGCCATGTTCCCCACACAGACTGGTTTTAGAGGAGGGGCTCCTCCTCTCTGTCCTCACACTGATTCATGCTGCTGAACTCACATCCACATCAGCTCACACACACTTTGATCTGGAGAGGAAACACAAATCCTTCATCTGCACATCAGCTGAAATCCTCCTTTCCATCATTTCTCCTGTAAGAAGCTCAGCTGCTCCTCCAGTGATTGGCTGTTACTTTCTGTTTCATATCAGTGTCAGCTGAATGCAGTCAGACAGCAGTGAGGCAGAGGAAGCTGCCATCAGCTGCTGGACTTCTACTATCAGGCCACTAGATGGCGTCATGAAGCTGCAGTGAAGTGCAGATTTTCCTTCACCGACACACAGAGGGGCTGAGATGGACTGATGTGGTCTGACAGAACCTCTCCGTCTACAGAGTCCCTGTAGAAAAGGACTCGATGCAACAAGCTACAGCTGATTATTTCACAGCAACAGCTGAGATTAAGGCTCCAATATAATAAGCAACAAACTGTACTTTAGTGCAGTACCTGAGTGAATGTACTTACTTTGTACCTCTGTTGAATAATATGATCCTGAAATAAATGCAGCCTCAGTAAAACGCTGACAGATCAAAGTGAATGAGTCTCTCTCATGTATTGATTGTTTAGCAGCTGTTGATCAGATCCGTATTTGGGGTAATGAGCATGTTGATGTGAAACATAAGAAGCGACACTGGTTCCAGCTCATTGGATGAAGAACCTGTTGATCCTTCAGATAGCTGGGAGACCCTCTGACTCCCAAACTGTCTGCACATCAGTCCTGTGGTGGAAATATAACGACACAAACAGCTGTTCTCCAGCGGCTGTCCGGCCGAGCGAGGCCGCATTTAGTGGCTCAGACAGCGGGAGAGCAGCGGCTCGTCTCCGCCTCCTCCACAGGCTGATTCAGGCAGGAAAAGCTGCCTTCAGCCGTCAGTCAGTGGAGCTACACAGTAATAACGACTCTGTGTCCAGCTGCTGAGGATCCGCTGACTCTGCTGCTGCTCTTATTCCGCCGCTTACACTCCCAGACACCGACACAACATGGCGGAGATTTGTAACATTAATGGCGGCTGTTTGGCCTCCTTCGTCCCGAGTTTCCAGTGAAACTCAGAGCTGTGAGTTTGGAGAAATGAAGCGTCGAGCGGCAGCTTTCTGCTGTTTCTGTGGAACTAAGCTGCCGACAGCTGAAAGCAGTTGGTGCCAACAAGATGAGCAACGAGTCATAGAGTTTAAAATAGTGAAACATTACCTTAACATGGAGAAGACGACCACAGCCGGGGCAGAGGGGGGCAGAGGGGAGCAGAGGGGGTAGCCGGGTGCAGAGGGGGAGCAGAGGGGAGCAGAGGGGAGCAGAGGGGGGAGTAGAGGGGTGTAGAGGGGGAGCACTGGGGGGCAGAGGGGAGCACTGGGGGAGTAGAGGGGGAGCACTGGGGGGCAGAGGGGAGCACTGGGGGCAGAGGGGAGCAGAGGGGGCAGAGGGGAGCAGAGGGGGAGTAGAGAGGGGAGCAGAGGGGGGCAGAGGGGAGCAGAGGGGGAGTAGAGGGGGAGCACTGGGGGCAGAGGGGAGCACTGGGGGCAGAGGGGAGCAGAGGGGAGCAGAGGGGGGGAGCACTGGGGGCAGAGGGGCAGAGGGGGAGTAGAGGGGAGCACTGGGGGGCAGAGGGGAGCACTGGGGGCAGAGGGGAGCAGAGGGGGCAGCAGAGGGGGGCAGAGGGGAGCAGAGGGGGGAGAGGGAGGGGAGCACTGGGGGCAGAGGGGAGCAGAGGGGAGCAGAGGGGGGAGCACTGGGGGGCAGAGGGGAGCAGAGGGGAGTAGAGAGGGGAGCAGAGGGGGCAGAGGGGGCAGCCGGGTGCAGAGGGGCAGAGGGGCGAGCAGAGGGGAGCACTGGGGGGCAGAGGGGAGCAGAGGGGGAGTAGAGAGGGGAGCAGAGGGGCAGAGAGGGAGCAGAGGGGGCAGCCGGGTGCAGAGGGGGGAGCAGAGGGGCGAGCAGAGGGGAGCACTGGGGGCAGAGGGGAGCAGAGGGGGCAGCCGGGTGCAGAGGGGGCAGAGGGGGCAGCAGAGGGGCGAGCAGAGGGGGGAGCACTGGGGGCAGAGGGGAGCAGAGGGGGCAGAGGGGGGAGCAGAGGGGAGCAGAGGGGAGCACTGGGGGCAGAGGGGAGCAGAGGGGAGCAGAGGGGGCAGAGGGGAGCAGAGGGGAGCAGAGGGGGGAGCACTGGGGGGGCAGAGGGAAGCAGAGGGGGGCAGAGGGGGAGCAGAGGGGAGCAGAGGGGGCAGAGGGGAGCAGAGGGAGCAGAGGGGGGAGCACTGGGGGGCAGAGGAAGCAGAGGGGGCAGCCGGGTGCAGAGGGGGGAGCAGAGGGGAGCAGAGGGAGCAGAGGGGGAGTAGAGGGGGTGTAGAGGGGGGAGCACTGGGGGTAGAGGGGAGCACTGGGGGAGTAGAGGGGAGCACTGGGGGGCAGAGGGAGCACTGGGGGCAGAGGGGAGCAGAGGGGGCAGAGGGGAGCAGAGGGGGAGTAGAGAGGGGAGCAGAGGGGCAGAGGGGAGGGGAGAGGGGAGTAGAGGGGAGCACTGGGGGGCAGAGGGGAGCACTGGGGGCAGAGGGGAGCAGAGGGGAGCAGAGGGGAGCACTGGGGGCAGAGGGGAGCAGAGGGGGAGTAGAGGGGGGAGCACTGGGGCAGAGGGGAGCACTGGGGGCAGAGGGGAGCAGAGGGGCAGCAGAGGGGGCAGAGGGGAGCAGAGGGGGAGTAGAGGGGAGCACTGGGGGGCAGAGGGGAGCAGAGGGGAGCAGAGGGGGAGCACTGGGGGCAGAGGGGAGCAGAGGGGGGAGTAGAGAGGGGAGCAGAGGGGGCAGAGGGGGCAGCCGGGTGCAGAGGGGGGCAGAGGGGCGAGCAGAGGGGAGCACTGGGGGGCAGAGGGGAGCAGAGGGGGAGTAGAGAGGGGAGCAGAGGGGGCAGAGGGGAGCAGAGGGGGCAGCCGGGTGCAGAGGGGAGCAGAGGCGAGCAGCAGAGGGGAGCACTGGGGGGCAGAGGGGAGCAGAGGGGGCAGCCGGGCAGAGGGGGCAGAGGGGGGAGCAGAGGGGCGAGCAGAGGGGGAGCACTGGGGGCAGAGGGGAGCAGAGGGGGGCAGAGGGGAGCAGAGGGGAGCAGAGGGGAGCACTGGGGGCAGAGGGGGGGAGCAGAGGGGAGCAGAGGGGGGCAGAGGGGAGCAGAGGGGAGCAGAGGGGGAGCACTGGGGGCAGAGGAAGCAGAGGGGGGGCAGAGGGGAGCAGAGGGGAGCAGAGGGGGCAGAGGGGAGCAGAGGGGAGCAGAGGGGGGAGCACTGGGGGCAGAGGGAAGCAGAGGGGGCAGCCGGGTGCAGAGGGGAGAGCAGAGGGGAGCAGAGGGGAGCAGAGAGGGAGCAGAGGGGAGCAGAGGGGAGCAGAGGGGAGTAGAGGGGGGCAGAGGGGAAGCAGAGGGGGCAGCCGGGTGCAGAGGGGGAGCAGAGGGGAGCACTGGGGCAGAGGGGAGCAGAGGGGGCAGAGGGGAGCAGAGGGGAGCAGAGGGGCAGAGGGGGGAGCAGAGGGGAGCAGAGGGGGAGCACTGGGGGCAGAGGGGAGCAGAGGGGGTAGAGAGAGGGCAGAGGGGGCAGAGGGGGCAGCCGGCAGAGGGGGGGGCAGAGGGGCGAGCAGAGGGGAGCACTGGGGGCAGAGGGGAGCAGAGGGGGGAGAGAGAGGGGAGCAGAGGGGGGCAGAGGGGAGCAGAGGGGGCAGCCGGGTGCAGAGGGGAGCAGAGGGGCGAGAGCAGAGGGAGCACTGGGGGCAGAGGGGAGCAGAGGGGGCAGCCGGGTGAGAGGGGGCAGAGGGGGAGCAGAGGGGCGAGCAGAGGGGAGCACTGGGGGCAGAGGGGAGCAGAGAGGGGGCAGAGGGGAGCAGAGGGGAGCAGAGGGGGAGCACTGGGGGCAGAGGGGAGCAGAGGGGAGCAGAGGGGGCAGAGGGGAGCAGAGGGGAGCAGAGGGGGGCACTGGGGGCAGAGGGGGAGCAGAGGGGGGCAGAGGGGAGCAGAGGGGAGCAGAGGGGGGCAGAGGGGGGAGCAGAGGGGAGCAGAGGGGGAGCACTGGGGGCAGAGGAAGCAGAGGGGGGGCAGCCGGGTGCAGAGGGGGAGCAGAGGGGAGCAGAGGGGGAGCAGAGGGGAGCAGAGGGGAGCAGAGGGGGGAGCAGAGGGGGAGCAGAGGGGGCAGAGGGAAGCAGAGGGGGCAGCCGGGTGCAGAGGGGGAGCAGAGGGGAGCACTGGGGGCAGAGGGGCAGAGGGGGGGGCAGAGGGGAGCAGAGGGGAGCAGAGAGGGGGCAGAGGGGGGAGCAGAGGGGAGCAGAGGGGAGCACTGGGGGCAGAGGGGAGCAGAGGGGGAGTAGAGAGGGGAGCAGAGGGGCAGAGGGGGAGCAGAGGGGAGCAGAGGGGGAGCACTGGGGGCAGAGGGGAGCAGAGGGGAGTAGAGAGGGGAGCAGAGGGGCAGAGGGGAGCAGAGGGGGCAGCCGGGTGCAGAGGGGGGCAGAGGGGGGAGCAGAGGGGCGAGCAGAGGGGGAGCACTGGGGGCAGAGGGGAGCAGAGGGGGCAGAGGGGAGCAGAGGGGCAGAGGGGGAGCACTGGGGGGCAGAGGGGAGCAGAGGGGGGGGGAGCAGAGGGGAGCAGAGGGGAGCAGAGGGGAGCACTGGGGGCAGAGGGGAGCAGAGGGGGTAGTAGAGAGGGAGCAGAGGGGCAGAGGAAGCAGAGGGGGCAGCCGGGTGCAGAGGGGGAGCAGAGGGGAGCAGAGGGGGGAGCAGAGGGGGGAGCAGAGGGGAGCAGAGGGGAGCAGAGGGGGAGTAGAGGAGGCAGAGGGAAGCAGAGGGAAGCAGAGGGGGCAGCAGGGGGTGCAGAGGGGGAGCAGAGGGGAGCACTGGGGCAGAGGAGCAGAGGGGGGCAGAGGGGAGCAGAGGGGAGCAGAGGGGGGAGGCAGAGGGGAGCAGAGGGGAGCAGAGGGGGAGCACTGGGGGCAGAGGGGAGCAGAGGGGAGTAGAGAGGGAGCAGAGGGGGCAGAGGGGAGCACTGGGGGCAGAGGGGAGCAGAGGGGGCAGAGGGGAGCAGAGGGGAGCAGAGGGGGAGCACTGGGGGCAGAGGGGAGCAGAGGGGAGTAGAGGGGGAGCACTGGGGGGCAGAGGGGAGCACTGGGGGCAGAGGGGAGCAGAGGGGGGAGCAGAGGGGGCAGAGGGGAGCAGAGGGGAGTAGAGGGGGGAGCACTGGGGGCAGAGGGGAGCAGAGGGGAGCAGAGGGGGGAGCACTGGGGGCAGAGAGGGGAGCAGAGGGGAGAGAGAGAGGGGAGCAGAGGGGGGCAGAGGGGGGGCAGCCGGGTGCAGAGGGGGCAGAGGGGCGAGCAGAGGGGGGAGCACTGGGGGGGCAGAGGGGAGCAGAGGGGGAGAGAGAGGGGAGCAGAGGGGGCAGAGGGGAGCAGAGGGGGCAGCCGGGTGCAGAGGGGGAGCAGAGGGGCGAGCAGAGAGGAGCACTGGGGGCAGAGGGGAGCAGAGGGGGGCAGCCGGGTGCAGAGGGGGCAGAGGGGGGAGCAGAGGGGCGAGCAGAGGGGGAGCACTGGGGGCAGAGGGGAGCAGAGGGGGGCAGAGGGGAGCAGAGGGGAGCAGAGGGGGAGCACTGGGGGGGCAGAGGGGAGCAGAGGGGGAGCAGAGAGGGGCAGAGGGGAGCAGAGGGGAGCAGAGGGGGAGCACTGGGGGCAGAGGGAAGCAGAGGGGGGCAGAGGGGAGCAGAGGGGAGCAGAGGGGGGCAGAGGGGAGCAGAGGGGAGCAGAGGGGAGCACTGGGGGCAGAGGGAAGCAGAGGGGGCAGCCGGGTGCAGAGGGGGGAGCAGAGGGGAGCAGAGGGGAGCAGAGGGGGGGAGCAGAGGGGAGCAGAGGGGGAGCAGAGGGGGGGAGTAGAGGGGGCAGAGGGAAGCAGAGGGGGCAGCCGGGTGCAGAGGGGGAGCAGAGGGGAGCACTGGGGGCAGAGGGGAGCAGAGGGGGCAGAGAGGGGAGCAGAGGGGAGCAGAGGGGGGGGCAGAGGGGAGCAGAGGGGAGCAGAGGGGAGCACTGGGGGCAGAGGGGAGCAGAGGGGAGTAGAGAGGGGAGCAGAGGGGGCAGAGGGGAGCAGAGGGGAGCACTGGGGGCAGAGGGGAGCAGAGGGGAGTAGAGAGGGGAGCAGAGGGGCAGAGGGGAGCAGAGGGGGGCAGCCGGGTGCAGAGGGGGCAGAGGGGAGCAGAGGGGCGAGCAGAGGGGGAGCACTGGGGGCAGAGGGGAGCAGAGGGGGGCAGAGGGGAGCAGAGGGGAGCAGAGGGGGAGCACTGGGGGCAGAGGGGAGCAGAGGGGGCAGAGGGGAGCAGAGGGGAGCAGAGGGGGAGCACTGGGGGCAGAGGGGAGCAGAGGGGGAGTAGAGAGGGGAGCAGAGGGGCAGAGGGGAAGCAGAGGGGGCAGCCGGGTGCAGAGGGGGGAGCAGGGGAGCAGAGGGGGAGCAGAGGGGGGAGCAGAGGGGAGCAGAGGGGAGCAGAGGGGGAGTAGAGGGAGGCAGAGGAAGCAGAGGAAGCAGAGGGGGCAGCCGGGTGCAGAGGGGAGCAGAGGGGAGCACTGGGGGCAGAGGGGAGCAGAGGGGGCAGAGGGGAGCAGAGGGGAGCAGAGGGGGGGCAGAGGGGAGCAGAGGGGAGCAGAGGGGAGCACTGGGGGGCAGAGGGGGAGCAGAGGAGTAGAGAGGAGCAGAGGGGGCAGAGGGGAGCAGAGGGGCAGCCGGGTGCAGAGGGGGCAGAGAGGGGGCAGCAGAGGGGCGAGCAGAGGGGGGAGCACTGGGGGCAGAGGGGAGCAGAGGGGGGGGCAGAGGGGAGCAGAGGGGAGCAGAGGGGAGCACTGGGGGCAGAGGGGAGCAGAGGGGGCAGAGGGGAGCAGAGGGAGCAGAGGGGAGCACTGGGGGCAGAGGGGAGCAGAGGGGGAGTAGAGAGGGGAGCAGAGGGGCAGAGGGAAGCAGAGGGGGCAGCCGGGTGCAGAGGGGGAGCAGAGGGAGCAGAGGGGGAGCAGAGGGGGAGCAGAGGGAGCAGAGGGGAGCAGAGGGGGGAGTAGAGGGAGGCAGAGGGAAGCAGAGGGGGGCAGCCGGGTGCAGAGGGGGAGCAGAGCTGGCCCCACTGGCCCTCCAGTGGCCACAGCCAGTAACTGCAACACTGACATTATTACACATGTATCGCTAATGTTCATCAGGCTGATAATGCTGCTCTGTGTGTGAACACAGATATTATTAAACTGCTGTCAACTCTGATGTTGTTTCCAAACTGACTGATGGACTCGTGGAGGAATGGTCAGAGTGTTTACTGCCCTCCAGTGGCCACACGGAGTCACTGCAACACTGCGTTACACTGATGTGTCCAACAGGATCCACACTTACTATAAGGATCAATATGTACCGATCAGTGTCAGTATCAATATGTGTATTCATGTGTCCTGCAGCTACTCCCTCTGACCTCTGGAGGGCGCTGATCACACACATCTTTTATTATTCTATTTCACATCAACACCAATGTTACTGAGCACGTTATTGATCCTGCACTGATTAGTGTTTACTGCCCTCAGATGGCCACAGTGAGGAATTACAACTAAAAACATGATGACAGAATAACTAAGTAGTCAGCCAGGACATACACTGTAAGAAATGACTGTAAAGGGAGTACTGTTAAAACACCAGAGCAGGAGATGCGCTGTATAAAGTTAGCATCAGGAGTTAAACTGCAAATAAACTGATGTGAGTCTGAGACCAGAGAGAACGCTCTGTTTCTAAAAGTTAGTTTCACTCCTGTTTTCCTGTTTGCACGTTCACATATCAGCCTTATTTTACTGTTTACTGACTGCTTTCAGCCATGTAGCGCTAACATTGTAACTGCTTCATCGTGGTTTCAGATTTAATCCATCCGTACAAATGCAAAACCAAGGGTTTGGCCAGCAGATGTCGCCATACTGACTGAATCAAATCTGTCAGGATCACTGTGACTACAAGTTTCCCCGTGTTCTTCCCCTTCCTGTTTCCCCTTGTGTGTTTTGTCTGTCTCTCTGTGTTTGTGTGGCGATCCTCCACTCTCTTTCTGCTCTTCCCAGTCTGCTCCCACTGGC
>NC_058065.1:232768-250268 GCF_020085105.1 Siniperca chuatsi | reverse complement strand
GATCTTAGAGGTCAGGTGGGACGGTCTAGGGGCATATGGTTGATGGATGGCAGGTCTGCAGAGTTCCTCAGAAATGCTTGGTGGGCTGGGGAAGTGAGAAGGGGCTGGAGACAGAAACAGAGGGCAAGGGCCCGGCGTGAGATGCTGGACGGTCCAGGACCGGAGGACTCCTGCAGCGGGTGATTAAAACCCACCCAGAACATCAGTGGTTCCCACCTACAGGCGTCAGTGATGTCCTTTGAGATGAGCTGCAGGAGCCCAGGACACTCAAGGCCGTTTGTTTCACTGTGTTGTGAAAGACAAAAAGCTTGAACCCTGATCTATGGAGCCATAAAGTCCAATAGAGAGGCAGCACTATTGTTCAACATGAAGCTTTACTTTAAGTCACATGTGATCCAAAGTCAGCAGCCGAACATCACGCATCAAATCTTTTCTTCCCTCATAAAAACACAAAACTTCCTGAATCCATGAAGGGTGAAGAATCAGATCTATGGGTTGTATCTGGTGGAGCCAAGCTGCCTCAGCGATTGATCAGATATTGATTGGGAATTCCCAAGCGGCTTCCGATTCAAAGTTCTGGGAAGGAGCAGGGCATGGTGCGAAGGTCCGCTTTGCGGCTGTGAACAGAAACATCTGAGCTCTCAGCACAGACTGAGATTTACCCCAAAGAGTCATCAATACATTGGTTTGTACAGTGAGAGCGCCTCGGCTCTCGGCCGTACTTATGGAGACACCTGAACGCATCGATCTGGCCTCCTGAATGGAAGTAAGATCCAGAGACACCTGAAGACAAAAACAAACACATTACGGAAGACTTCAAGTGACGGGAGATAATGTCACGGGATGTCATCGTTGTTTATCTGTAAAAATCCCAAAAATGTTGCTCATATTTGACTTCTAGAAACAGAACAAAAGAAGTACATTTAACCAAATCAGCCGCCCTTAACTTTTCTCTCTTTCATTGTTTCTTCTGAGCTGAATGTTTCAGTGTGAATCTGCACAGCGATGGAGCCTGAACCTGCAGCATGGAGGCCACCATGGCGTCAAACGGTCTGATAGCTCTGCTGCAGAGAACTCAAATAAAGGACTCCACTACCACCTCACAATACATTTCCACTGTTCCGACCCAATAGCCCTAAAACTGCTGTTGTTTATGTAATAATCGTATTGTACGTGCTGAAAGCACAAATAATCATTATTGCTTCCAGTTAACAGACAAAGCTCTTCAGCTGGTGTCTTCCACTTCCACATACAAACTGAGTTTTGTAACAACAGTCACAGTCTCTGAGGTGAAACCAGAAGGAAGTATTTATTTCTCAACACATTAGAAAGCAAAGGTGGCTGCTTGCTTCCTTCCTCACCTCCATCTGTAACAACTGTGTGTAAATATACATGTAGCTCTGCACCACATACAGAGAGGAAGCAAATACGATAAATAGTCCACACAAGAGATTTACTTCAACAAATATAACTTTATTAAAACTAACAGTAAACAAAAGCAACAGGGTGCAGGTCAGCAGCATCAGCAGTGAAAGCAGTGGATGTGTTAATGTCTGATGTGTTATGGAGGTGCTGATGATTGGAAACCAAAACAAGATGATGCAGGGTGGGATGTCATCAGCTGTCAGCAAGTGACAGCCTGCAAGACGGCGTGAGGCGTCGCAGCGCTAGGCTATCCCCTGCAGAGAAAAAGTGAAATGATAAACTTCTCTGATTTATTTTACAGCCGGTCTTCATCCAGGACTCCTTTGTGTTGTGTCTTTCAGTCATTTATATATTTTTAAATATATATTACATTTGTTTAATTATTAAAGATATTCATTATACCGTTACCGTCTCTTATATCAAGCAAAATATCATCCATCAACATCATCTTGTTACTGCTCAATGTTAATGTCTATGATAGATAATATTAATAATAACAATAATGTCTAATTATAATAATAATGAAAATACTCATAATATTACTAAAACCTTGTATTAAAATGTGTATAATAATAAATGAATACATAATTAGGATGAGTGTGTCAGATTGGTAATAGTTGAAAGAGGTCTGATCTGGAGTGTTGTGGTTCCAATATACAGTTGTAATGAGGTCAAAAATATTCCTCGGAGAATGTAGTCTGTCACCTTATTTTTTCCAATACGTTATGTGAATAGTGTTTGGAATTTCCAGTTGAAGAAGACAGTTTTTTCCGATGGCTAAGGCCACGAGGAGCTTCCTTTGTTAGTTATTTCTGGGACAGAGCTGATAGATCACCCAGAGACAGAAGTAAGGGGTAATGGGGCGCGGCAGCCCAGGAGCGAGACAGGGATTCAGTGACGTCTTTCAAAGTGTTTAATGGCGGGCGATTGCCATGTGGCGTGAATATATGTGTCCGGACAGTGTAGTGTGTTCTATGAAGAGTGTATACTGTATGAGCTGAAGGTTGGCATTTTTAGTCATGGAATGAATATTTTTACAGATTTGAGTCCAGAAGTCGGTATCAGGAGCAATCGAAAGGGTCTTCTTCCCATTTGATTGTTGGTAAAGTTCTGGTTTATTTGAATTAGTTATAATTTTGTATATTTTGGGAGGATATATTAACTAAATCTGCTAATGCGGAAGGAAGGTGAAGATCTGATGGTTCTATTGTTGATTTTGGATAAAACAGCTGATTTGAGTTGCAGATAATTCAAGAACTGATTGCTCAAATACCGTACTCCTGGACTAAGCAGGAAAGTGGAAACAAAGTTGTTAGACTGAAAAAATGTGATGAATATGTGTGATGCCCTTTTCTGCCCATTTATGGAAAGCGAGTGTTTTTTTGTTGCTTGTGAAATCAGGTGTTGTTCCAGAGTGGGGTGAGTTTTAGATGGGGCCTGATTGGAGTTCGTGGATTTGATGATACTTCACCAGGCCGTCAGAGCAGAGGCTATTGTCAATGCTTGGAAGCATGGGTGATGTTTGATGGACTGACTGAGAAACGGGATGTCTGATATGTTGCAGATTTTTTCACAGAGTGATTGTTCCATGTCTAGCCATATAATGTCTGACTGAGTGGGGCGGTCCATTTATATATGTATTGAAATTGGTTTGCTAGTGAGGAATGGTAAAAATGTGCTTAGCCTAAATCCTCCTAAAGAATTTGTGCTTAATTTTATCCGTGGTGGTTTTATTTTTCCAGTAGAATCGGGTAGCGATGGAGTCTAAAGATTTGAACCAGAGTGAGAAGGTTGGGTTGGGATCATTGAGAATAAGTAGTTTATTTTTGGAAGTACTGTCATTTTTTGATTGAAACTATTACTGCCCTGGATGGAAAGCGGGACGTTGTGCCAGCGGTGAAGGGTCTTCTTCTAATGTTTTCAGTAAAGAGAGTGAAGTTGAGTCCCAGTCAGCTCTGACGGTCTGGAGGAAACCTAATGCCTAGAAAGCTCAGTGATGGCCTGTGCATGGAGGAGGAATGGGTGATGCCTGGGCTCACCACATCCAATTTGGTTTGATGTAGTGGAAGAATTGAAGATTTATTCCAGTTTATTGCATAATCTGATATTGTAGAGTATAAATCAATGGTTTTAGCTATTTCTTGCAGAGATGATTGAGGATTTTTGCATAATGGTTTGCAGTTGTTACTTTTTCTCTGTTCCTTTTTAATCTGATTGGCCAAATATTTGGCTGGATTTGTTGCTATGATGGTCAGTTTCTTGAAATCTGGGTTAGAAATTGAGCTTTTTTTATTGATAATTTCGTTTGCTTGGGAATTTTTGTTTTCTTAATTCATTATATATTAACTTCTGATGGGTTATTTGCATGTATAATATTTCATGTTCTTTTATTTTCTAGTCTGAAATTTCTTTTTATGGACGAGAGAATGAAATGGTTTTTACCTCATTAGTACTAGCTTTGCCTGTTTCCCAAAGTAATAAAGCTGATAACTTTGGTGAGTCGTTTATTTCTAGGAAGGATGTCCGCTCTCTTTAAGATAACTGTCAAACTCTGGGTCTGTAAGGAGTGATGTGTTAAGCGCCATCTACTGATGTGTTTTATGGAAGTAGCTGGATTCCATATAGATATGTTACTGGAGCACGGTCACTGATGCTGATGGGCATGGATTTTATGCCCAGACATATGTTGGTATGATTGAATTGCTGGTTGGGAAAAAGTCTATGCAGAGTAGCTCTGATGACCTGTGAGGTAAAATGTATATTCTCTGTCAGTTGGATGCTGTGTACTCCAACCATAAGCCAAGGCCAAAATCTCTCATGGACTGTGTTATTGTGTCAGTGGATTGGTCAATGGTGATGTAGAAAATCGCCTCCTATATAATTACGGCCGTTGAAAAAATTTGAAATGGAAGAAAGCAAAGTGTGGAAAAAGACAGGTTATCTAATTTGAACGTAAAATGTTATTATTAATTGTTATGTTTATGATAATAAAAGCGTCCTTCTGGGTCTGCAAATAGTTGTGTTATGAACAAATTGAATTGTTTTTGCTTATCAAGATACACCTTTGTTTTGAATTATGAGTGGCTGAAAATGAGTGAGTGAATTGTGCTGGGTCTTGGGTGTTTTGAAACCCTAAGCATTTTGCAGCAAGCAAACGCAGAATAAAACAAAAAACAACACAGTTTGAAAAAACAAAAGCACAGGGGACTGGGGTGCATGCTTGTATAGCATGCTAATTCCAGTCGGTCTTTGTGCTTCCAGACCAGGCTCACCTGCCTGCCTGCTCTCACCTGACACTCCCACATGTCTCCAGCAAGCCACAATGGATTCATCCACCCGTCAGCCTGCCTCAGTCTCCCACCCAGCCACTGCCACTCCCGACTCCTCGGCTCCCTCAACCCTCTCCATCTCCATTCCCGCTTTGCCCTTTACAATAACTGCCTTTACATCACCAGTTTTGTCTCTGAGTCTTTCTTCTGTAGTACCAAATCTGCAAATCCTAACGAAACACTTTCAACACAACTTTGCTTCTGCAGTGATTCTGTGCTTTAAAAGCTTACGTTTCCCCATAACTACTCAGAACCGCTGTGTTTCCTCTGCAGCGTCGACCTTCAGGGGTTTGTCTTGTTTTTCAGAGAGTGAGATCAGTGTAGTGTTTAGATGAGTGATAACAATGTTGGAGTGTTAACAGTCTGATGACTCTAACCTTGTTGTCCATGCCAACCTCCCAACTTCGCCTTCACTCTTCATCAGTGTGATGATGCTGCCCTCTGCTGGACTGGAAGAACTCAACAATCTGAACATTTTCATAAAGGTGTAGGCTGCACAAAGAACTTTAGGGCACATTCACTAAATGTAAAGAGGCAGGTTGTCAGGCTGTGATACATATTGGTAGGGTGGACGGCTGACAGAGTAACATCGCTGACTATGACATGACACATCCATACACACACACACACTCTACACTCACTGAAACACGCACTCACACACACACTCACACACTCAGACACTCAAACTCACACACACACACTCACACTCACCACACACACACTCCACACACTCAAACACTCAAACACACACACTCACACACACACACACACACACACTCACACACACACTCACACACACCTCACACACTCACACACACACACACATCAAACTCACACACACACACACTCACACACATACACACACTCACGCTCTCACGCACGCACGCTCCCACTCGCACACGTACGCACGTCACTTTGCACCGCACACGCACGCACGCTCCGCACGCACACTCGATTACACTCACGCTCCACCCGCGCTGGCGGCGCGCACGCATCATCGCGCACGTACCCGCGCGTGCTGCGCGCACGCGCGCATCGCACACGCACGCGCGCGCGCGTGCTGCTGGGCCTCATGCGTATCGTGCCGCATAGCGTTGCGCACGCGCGCACGCGCACACTCGCATCGCGCCACGTACGCACGTACACACTGCACCTCGCGCACGCGTCGCACCTTGCACTCACACCGCACGTACGCTCTCCGCGCGCATCTCACGCACTGCCCGCGCACTCACACGCGCGCGTACCGCGCACGCACACCGCACTCTCACGCGCGCACGCGCATCATCGCTCTCTTGCTCCGCGCGCGCCATCTCACACTCTCCCACCTCGCGCACACTGAAACACGCGCTGAGACACACGCACACGCATGCACGCACTCGAAACCTAGACACGCACAAAAAACACCACGAGTCACGCACACACCTGCACACGCACACTCTCCTGCACTCACAAAGCACGCACCTCATACTCGCGCACGCACGCACACACACACGCTCGCACACACACGCACACACGCGCACACGCATCGCACTCAGTTGCGCATGCGCTGCACTCTTTACGCACGCTCTCATCCACATCTACACAATCTGTGCATTTACATCATTAACATTGTGTGATAATATGTAAATGTCCCTAACAGGTGGAGTACCTTCACAGTCCACGCCTCTGAACAATCCGCCAGAATTATTATTATTTCAGAGCCTGAGATTGGCCGACATGTTTTCACGACAGTTAAGCGAGTCGCTGTTTGTAGAAAAGGCCGGAACACACTCTGACCAATCAGAGTCAAGAGTCAGCCAGGCCGGGCCCTCCCACTCATCACCTGCGCCAGGTAGCTGAAGAGAAGGACGGCAGCAGCTGTGAAAGGCTGTTTACTCTTCTGTTTCCCCGTTTTCTGACTGGTTGAAGTTCAGTGTGCAGCCCAAAACGTAAGTCCTACTTATTCCGTAGCTGTCCCGGGTCTAATGCCTGGCTATCTGGATTATGTTAGCATGCCGTCTATGCCAGTTCTACCTCAGCCTTTATGAATGGAAATGAAGGGAACTCTTGTTTATATTGTTCTGTACGCTGGCGGCCACAACAGCTTCGGTAAATAATGCTAGTGGTAACATTGATGGTCAAATGCAGATCTGTTGCCTGTAGAGCAATGTAAATTCTACGTACACTGATAGACTGCGGCCTGTGTAATTGTGTAATTATACTGATGCCTATTAATGTACTTTCTTTATTATTTGCTTATATTTCAGAACCACATTCAACTTCATGTTCAATTTGTCATTCATCAGGTTTCTCAACAAACATTCCTGGATCGTCAGACATCTCTGGTTAAGTACTGACCGGACTCCCTGCAGCGGGCCAGTTCCCAGTTAACCAGATTTTTAGTGTTTTTATACTATTATTATATAATGCAACATCATTAAAAATCAAAATGTTTTGACTAAACAAACCAACGTAGCTTTAATCGTTTATGTTCTCCTCATATCCCATATGTGACTGTGCATCATGTGTTATCTTTATCTTCTCTCTGAGTTCGTTATCAGTGTAAATATGGTGAATAAATTACCATATATCTGGGAGAAGTCGTCATGACTCTTTCGTGTGTAAATCTTTTAATATCAAAGTCCCAGAAGTTCCCAAGAACTAGAAGAGCGACTCAGTGTCTGCAAATTTCATATATTATTATTTCATATACTAAATTACATACAATTGTTCTACACTGATAAAGGAACAGTTCAACATTTTGAGAAATACACTTGAATGTATCATCTTAAAGTCCTGTCCTGTGGTCGTCAGGTTTAAATAGATAAAAAAAAGTTCTGACAAAACTAAAGGGGACCGAGCGTTTGCAGTCAGGCCCCGAGGATCTGGAACAGCCGGCCAGAGGAAATCAGGTCGGCTGAGTCAGTGATCTCTTTTAGGTCCCTTCTTATAACATACGTTAATCAGAGAGCCTTTCCTGATTTTACTAGTTTTCATTTTCTTTAAACTGTCTTTTACTTAATTAAAGATGTTTTTCTTGTTTTTATGTTTTCTTTTAAAACCAGATGGTTTTATCTGACCTGAGAGTTTCCAGTGTACAGTGCGGACTCTCCAGTCCAGCAGAGAGCAGCTTCAATCCTGAATCCTGCAGGTTGTTGTTACTCAGGTCCAGATCTCTCAGACTCGAGGACTGGGAGCTGAGAACTGAGGACAGAGCTTCACAGCTTCTCTCTGAGAGGTTACAGCCACTCAGTCTGAAGAGGAAATAAGCAGAAAAAGAGAAAATAGTTCCCTTTGAATCAAAAACAGCACATTTAACGCATTCTGAAATGAACAACATTTCCACACACTTACAGAGCTTTTTTGGAGGCTTTGACCACTGGCAGCAGCCTCAGGAGAGCCTCCTCTGAAGCTGAGTATTTCTTCAGGTCAAACACGTCCAGATCTTTTTCTGATGACAGTAAGATGAAGACCAGAGCTGACCACTGAGCAGGAGACAGTTTGTCTGTGGAGAGGCTACCAGATCTTAAGTACTGTTGGATCTCTTCCACTAAAGAACGGTCCTTTAGCTCATTGAGACAGTGGAACAGATTGATGCTTCTTTCTGGAGGGGGGTTCTCCTCAATCTTCTTCTTGATGTACTGGACTGTTTCCTGATCGGTCTGTGAACCACTTCCTGTCTGTGTCAGCAGGCCTCGTAGGAGAGTCTGATTGGTCTGCAGTGAAAGTCCCAGGAGGAATCGGAGGAACAAATCCAGGTGTCCATTTGGACTCTGTAAGGCCTGGTCCACAGCACTCTGGTAGAACTGTGTCTCTGCAGATTCATCTTTTCTTGTTTCAGACTTCTGGGGAGTTGTTTGCTCTTCTGACAGCAGATTGACACCAGAGTTGATGAACATCAGATTGACATGAAGAGCAGCCAGAAACTCCTGAACGCTCAGATGGACGAAGCAGAACACCTTGTCCTGGTACAGTCCTCTCTCCTCTCTAAAGATCTGTGTGAACACTCCTGAGTACACTGAGGCTGCTCTGATATCGATGCCACACTCTGTCAGGTCTGATTCATAGAAGATCAGGTTGCCTTTCTGCAGCTGCTCAAAAGCCAGTTTTCCCAGAGACTCAATCATCTTCCTGCTCTCTGGATTCCAGTGTGGATCTGTCTCAGCTCCTCCATCATACTTGATGTTCTTCAGTTTGGACTGAACCACCAGGAAGTGGATGTACATCTCAGTCAGGGTCCTGGGCAGCTCTCCTCCCTCTCTGGTCTTCAACACGTCCTCCAGAACTGTAGCAGTGATCCAGCAGAAGACTGGGATGTGGCACATGATGTGGAGGCTTCGTGATGTCTTGATGTGGGAGATGATTCTGCTGGCCTGCTTCTCATCTGTGAATCTCTTCCTGAAGTACTCCTCCTTGTGTTCGTCATTAAATCCTCTGACCTCTGTCGCCATGTCAACACACACAGGAGGGATCTGATTGGCTGCTGCAGGTCGTGTGGTTATCCAGAGGCGAGCAGAGGGAAGCAGTTTCCCCCTGATGAGGTTTGTCAGCAGCACGTCCACTGAGGTGGACTCTGTAACATCAGTCAGTATCTCATTGTTGTGGAAGTCCAGAGGAAGTCGACACTCATCCAGGCCGTCGAAGATGAACACAACCTGGAACTCTTCAAACCTGCAGATTCCTGCTTCTTTGGTTTCAGTAAAGAAGTGATGAACAAGTTCCACCAAGCTGTACTTTTTCTGTTTCAGCACATTCAGCTCTCTGAAAGTGAATGGAAATATGAAGTGTATGTCCTGGTTGGCTTTGTCTTCAGCCCAGTCCAGAGTGAACTTCTGTGTTAAGACTGTTTTCCCAATGCCAGCCACTCCCTTTGTCATCACTGTTCTGATTGGTTCCTCACTTCCAGGTGAGGGTTTAAAGATGTCTTCTTGTCTGATTGTTGTTTTTGGTCTGTCTGGTTTCCTGGATGCTGTTTCAATCTGTCTGACCTCATGTTCATCGTTGACCTCTGCAGTCCCTCCCTCTGTGATGTAGAGCTCTGTGTAGATCTGGTTCAGAAGGGTTGGGTTTCCTGCTTTAGCGATCCCCTCAAACACACACTGGAACTTCTCCTTTAGGTTAGATTTGAGGTTAAGCTGGAAGTGCAGTGTGATCTTCAGAAATGCCTCTCTGCTGCTCCTCCTCTGCTCTTCCTCCTCACCGTCCAACACCTCCTCATCCTCCCTCTGACTCTCTAAGCATTCTGGGTAATCTGAACTCAGAACCTTCTGCATCTTCTTCAGCTCGTTCTTCACAAAAGTGACAATGTTCTCCTCCAGCAGCTGGAACAGAATATTATATGAATGAAACAATCAAACTAAAATCATGGAACCAAACATCAGATCCATGTTGGACAGACTGACAATCCACTGGTCTGAAAAGTGCAGCGTGGAGATTATTGTGACCAGAAGAGATGTAAAAGTAGTTGTTGTACTTGTACAGACCATAAATATGGAGTCCAGGTGTGTTTGATGCTGCTGGGCAGACTGACCACTGGGAACCTCTGAGCTCTCCTGGTCGACTCTGTGGAGGAATCATGAAGAATTAGCTCACATGATGTCTGTCCACACAGAGACAAACACAAGCTGAAGGTCCGTTGAGTTAAAGTGTTGATTACAACATTGAATCAGACGGTTTCCCCTGACATTAAAGTGTTGGTCATTGTTAGGTTGAACATCGGTCAATCCATGTTGAAGTTGCATGTGTTATAGTTTAGAGTATGTTTATTTACAATATCTCAATTGGAAGGGTTAGGAATGACATGTTATGAGGTAACGTAAAGAGTTTCCAGATGTGTCTTTGTTGTCCAGGAAAGTAAGATAAATATATTTTGAAGGTAACCAAGAAGGGCCCCAACTAAGGTTAAAGGTCAGTGTCTAGAATGGTGTATATATACATTCAGCTTTTCTTGGATCTGTGAGTATTCCTTGTACGACTCCTCAGCTGATATTAAATCTCGCCTGATTGAAGATCGACTCGTGACTCTGTGTGTGAGTGACTAAAACTTGACTCTCCCTCAGTGTACACTGCTAACATCACCTGAGCAAAGGCCCTCCAGTGTTGCTGCTCAGTGTCTGGTTGTATCAGACTGGTTGTACTGGGCAGCTCCCACTGGGAATGTGTTTGACTGTGTGAGTGTGAGGCAGCTGCTGCTGAAAGAGAACATTGGTGCTCAGAGAACTTCCATATAAGTCAGTAAAGGTTTAAAAACTGGAG
Organism: Siniperca chuatsi; assembly: GCF_020085105.1. Classification (NCBI taxonomy): domain Eukaryota; kingdom Metazoa; phylum Chordata; class Actinopteri; order Centrarchiformes; family Sinipercidae; genus Siniperca; species Siniperca chuatsi. Next base: position 239,280 of record NC_058065.1, on the reverse strand, counting down.
ATCTTTTGTCCGGCCATCCAGCAGAACTGTTTTCCACCACTGAAACACAACGTTTCTTAAAGGCTCTGCAGAGTGAATCAATGTAGAAACAGTTCTCTCATGTTGTAGGAAACAAAGCAAACTGAGCTGCTGTCTGATTGCCAGCACTCAGACATCTGAGTTCTTCCATCAGCAGCATCAATAAGAAAGCAGCTGTGTTTCCTCAGACTCTCTGCGATGGTTATAGTTGCTATGGTTGATGATCTAAGGCTTCAGGTTCCCGTAGGAAAGGTCTGTCTGACGGCAAGGTAAGGCGGTGAAAATATTCTAAATACAGCGTACACTTAAACTGATATTTATTTAGGTGGGTTTTCTTTTAGGGGGCTGAAATCCGTTTAGTTTCGGCTCCCGTCCACAGCAGTGCATTGCTTAGCTCCCGTGCTGGTCCTGTCTGCTTCTCCTAACTGTCCACTGTATGTATTTATAAGGGGAAACCCACAGAGACCACTGTACCTACTGTGTTTACAACTGAAGCAACATTAGAGAAACAAAGAACTAATATGACATAAACAATGTGTCGGCCTACAAGTGACGGAAAACATTCATGAATAGAAATAATAAAGCAAATCTCGTACAACCCTGTGTTGTAAAAATGATAAATACAACTACCTTATTCCTAATGTTAATTACTATTAATATCATTATGAGTGTATATATATATATATATTACCTATTTTGCGTGAATAGGACTTCTGCATATTTTTGCCGTGGTATCGAATGTCGTTCTTTATACTAGTTTTGTTTTGAAGTTTTGAATTCTTGTATCAACAACATGAGGAGGGAAATAAGAAGCTGGTCTCCCATAGATCCTGTTCAACAGGGATGGAAAATCACTTTTTAGTCTTCAGACTCAGAAGCTGCTGGAGAAACTAGCAGCTATCAGCAAGAAAAGGATCAACACACCAAAGTTCAATAAAACATGAAGCTGAATGATTTCAGTCTGTGTATCATCGCTTCATTTTCCTATAAAATATTGGACCAAAGCAGGACTAAATGTCCTGATCTCTGAGCAGATTTTACTGTTACTGACAGATAACAAACTGAACTGTGGGGTCCGTCAGCAGCAGCTTACACTGTTGGCCTGTATTCTAACGTTTGCATTACTAGACTCTCCACAAATATCCTGACTGTTATTTACAGACTTTGGTAGGTGAAGCTTTTTAGACAAAATTCAAAGAGCAGTTTCAGACTAAAGACACTTTGGAAGATCCCCACTTGATTTGTGTAAGTCAGACTGCTGAAGCCTCATATTATCCTCAGCTGAACTTTACAATGTGTTTTTCCACAGAACCAGGACTGTGGATTCTGTCCTCCACCACTTCCACTGAAATCACATGAGGAAGAGATCTGTTCAGGGGCCAGTGTGCACAGGAGGACCAGTTCCAGCCACCAACAACTCTTTTTCAGGTCAGTGTACATGTGGGCACGTCCAGTGTTGTTTAGGGACAGACTGGAAAACACGTGAACCTGTCCTTTAATACTAATCTTCCTCTGACCTTCATCATCATCACTCTAGGAGAACAGGAACATTATAAGGACAACTGGTCAGACTGGACTTAATGAGGACAAACATCAGCAGTGAGCAACATGAGGAGGGAAATATGAACATTTTAGGTCAGACTGTCCAACACTTTGAATGCTGACAACTACTTACTGTCTGTCAGAGACATGTCCTCGTTTAAAATCAATGAGGCGACCCATTGAGTAGTCACTCTTGAAGGACACACAGCTGGGCTCAGGTCCAGGTCCAGGTCCAGGTCCAGCAGAGTCTGGTCTCTGCTGCTCTGGCCTTGAACACAACACACACAGAGCTTTGAGTGTGAATAATGATGGTGCAGTGATCTGAGTGCTGAGCTCTGACATGGAGAAGAGTCATGGACAGTTAGAGATCCTCATCTCACCTCTGAGCTCTGGTCTGGCTGCCATGTTCCCCACACAGACTGGTTTTAGAGGGAGGGGCTCCCTCCTCTCTGTCCTCACACTGATTCATGCTGCTGAACTCACATCCACATCAGCTCACACACACTTTGATCTGGAGAGGAAACACAAATCCTTCATCTGCACATCAACTGAAATCCTCCTTTCCATCATTTCTCCTGTAAGAAGATCAGCTGCTCCTCCAGTGATTGGCTGTTACTTTCTGTTTCATATCAGTGTCAGCTGAATGCAGTCAGACAGCAGTGAGGCAGAGGAAGCTGCCATCAGCTGCTGGACTTCTACTATCAGGCCACTAGATGGCGTCATGAAGCTGCAGTGAAGTGCAGATTTAAAATATTGTGAATATTTGTTCAGACCTGTTCTGTGTGTGCAGTGTGGAGGAGCTACAGCTGTATTGTATTGTGCCATCCTGTGTTGTATAAAGACAATAAAGCTGAACCTTCAACCTCGATAAGGAGCCCAAAGTCCACAGAGGCGAAGCTGAACTTCAGACAAACTAATGTGGCAGCAACTAATATTCTACTTCATCTCTGAGACCAAAGTGTATCTGAACGGCTGCTGTCACTGTTATATTATTACTTTATTATTGTGTCACTGATGTGTAACTACAACTCTGTGTTGTAGCTGGCTGAGGTGGAGCCACTTTGAACTGTTTTATACACTTTGAGGAAGTTGAATGTTTAATAGTGAATCTGAATCTGAAAAGTAACAACACGCAGTGAAGTAAACAGTCAAATATAGGCAGATACAGAGCAGAAGTATAAAGCAGCAGAAATATTCAAGGAAAGTACAAGTACTTCAAGATTGTACTGAAATGTACTCAGTTACTTTCAACGACTGGAGGTCACACGCGCACACAGATCCTTCCAAAATAAAAGACTGGCAGGCTCAATGAAGCCCTTCCAGAAAATATTACAACATTCATTTAAAGGAAATCTCTTTGATTTGATTATTGATCATGTTTAAGTTCAAACTGACATCATTTATAATGAATTGATTATTAATTAATCATAGTTTCATAATGTATTTATTTAATAATAATAAAAAACAAGCTGACTTACATACTTAGCTTGTGTTAACGAGTTAAACACTTCAGACGGGTTACATTACCTTCAGCTGCAGCTTCAGAGGAGAAAACTATCTGCGACACGACGTTCAGAGAAAGTCAAACTGAACTTTGAACAGGAAACACCCAGAGAGGCGCGTGACTGTTAAACATTAACTATATCTGTTAATAAGTTGAGATGAAGTCGCTGTTTAATGAGCACATGAAGATAAAAGAGCTGGGAGCTGAGGACATGCTCACTTGAAAGCAGCTTTGTGAGTTTTAACTGAGTGTTGGTTACTATGGTAACTTAGTCGGTCAGTTTAAATCTGGTTTTATCAAAGAAAAGTGAAACAGTCCTTTTCTTCAATGTAGATTTTTCCTAAAGAGACTAAAAGCAGTGATTTCTGCTGCAGTCTGACTCTTTGAACTCAACACGTTAAACTTCATATCAGACGACAAACTGGAGTTTTGTGTGAGTTCACGTTGTTAGGCGAGTAGGGAAGCTTCCCAGCATGCAGCAGGAGAAGCAGACTCAGGAGGCCTTCCTCAAGACGAAGTGCACCAGGTTCAGACTCCCGGACTCGGGAGGAAATGAACCTGGTGCAGGTGGAGCTCAGAGAGCAACCTGCTGCTCAGCGTCAGCAGAACCAAGCAGCTGACGGAGATTTTAGGAGCAACAAGACTCACACTGTCTCCATCAGTGGAGCTGAGGTGGAGCAGGTGGACACTTTCAGGCTCCTGGAATCAGCATCACAGAGAACCTGTCGTGGTACTGGTTCAGGATCAGGATCAGGTTCAACACTGTGGGGGTACCTGGGGAATGAGGAGCAGGTGAGCAGGTGGACACTTTCAGGCTCCTGGAATCAGCATCACAGAGAACCTGTCGTGGTAAACCAGGTCCCAGTTCAGGGACTTGTTGGGAAAATGAAGATACAAAAGCTTAGGGGGCAGCAAGTCCAAACAGAAGCAACTGACAATCCAACAGGTGAACAGGAAAAAGTGCAGGCAGCAAGTACAGATTCGGTAAAGGATCAGGTTCAGGTTCAACACTGTGGGGTACCTGGGGAATGAGGAGCAGGTGAGCAGGTGGATGTAGGAGTCAGGTGGGACAGTCTGGGGGCATCTGGTTGATGGATGGCAGGTCTGCAGAGTTCCTCAGAAATGCTTGGTGGGCCTGGGGGAAGTGAGAAGGGGCTGGAGACAGAAACAGAGGGGCAGAACCGGCGTGAGATGTGGACGGTCCAGGACCGGAGGACTCTGCAGCGGGTGATTAAAACCACCCAGAACATCAGTGGTTCCACCTACAGAGCGTCAGTGATGTCGCTGAGATGAGCTGCAGAGCCCAGAGGACACTCAAAGACCGTTTGTTTCACTGTGTTGTAGAAAGACAAAAAAGCTGAACCCTGACGAGGAGCCCAAAGTCCACAGAGGCAGCACGGCTGTTCAACACGAAGCTTTACTTTAAGCCACATGTGATCAAAGTCAGCAGCTGAACCTCACACATCAATCTTTTCTTCCCTCATAAAACACAAACTTCCTGAATCCATGAAGGTGAAGAATCAGATCTGGGTTGTATCTGGTGGAGCTGCTGCCTCAGCGATTGATCAGATATTGATTGGGAATCTCAGCGGCTTCCGATCCAAAGTTCTGGAAGGAGCAGAACATGTGGTGAAGGTCCGCCAGGCTGTGAACAGAAACATCTGAGCCCTCAACACAGACTGAGACGACCCAAAGAGTCACATTGGATTGTACAGTGAGAACGCCTCGGCTCACGGGTTTTTATGGAGACACCTGAACGCATCGTCTGGCTCGAGAATGGAAATAAGATCCAGAGACACCTGAAGACAAAACAAACACATGGAAGACTTCAAGTGATGAGATAATGCGGGATGTCATGCGTTGTTTATCTGTGAAAACCTAAAATGTTGCTCATTTGACTTCTGAACAGAACAAAAGAAATGCATTTAACCAACCAGCGTCCTTAACTTTTCTTCATTGTTTCTTCTGAGCTGAATGTTTCTGTGTGAATCTGCACAGCGATGGAGCCTGAACCTGCAGCATGGAGGGGCGCCGTGGTGTCAAACAGTCTGAGAAGCTCTGCTGTAGAGAACTAAAGGCAGGACGACTACGACCTCAATACTACATTTAATACTCCACCGACACATTAGCCCTAAAACTGGGTTGTTTTATGTACAATCGTACTGTACGTACTGAAAGCACAAACACCAAGTATTGCTTCAGTTAACAGACAAAGCTCTTCAGCTGGTGTCTTCACTTCCACATACAAACTGAGTTTGTAACAACAGTCAGTCTCTGAGGTGAAACCAGAAGGAAAGTATTTCTCAACACATTAGAAAGTAAAGGTGGCTGCTTATTTCCTTCCCCACCTCCATCTGTAACAACTGTGTGTAAATATACATGTAGCTCTGCACCACATACAGGAAGTAACACAGTAAATAGTCCACACAAGAGATTTACTTCAACAAATATAACTTTATTAAAACTAACAGTAAACAAACAACAGGGTGCAGGTCAGCAGCATCAGCAGTGAAAGCAGTGGATGTGTGTCTGATGTGTTATGGAGGTGCTGACGGTGGAAACCAAAACAAGATGATGCAGGGTGGATGTCATCAGCTGTCAGCAAGGACAGCCTGCAAGACGGCGTGAGGGGCGTCGCAACGCGAACATCCCCCCTGCAGAGAAAGTGAAATGATAAACTTCTCTGATTTATTTTACAGCCGGTCTTCATCCAGGACTCCTTTAGTTGTGTCTTCAGTCATTTATATATTTTAAATATATATTACATTTGTTTTAATTATTAAAGATATTCATTATACCGTTACCGTCCTTATATCAAGCAAAATATCATCCCATCAACATCATCTTGTTACTGCTCAATGTGTCTATGATAGATAATATTAATAATAACAATAATGTCTAATTATAATAATAATGAAAATACTCATAATATTACTAAAACCTTGTATAAATGTGTATAATAATAAATGAATACATAATTAGGATGAGTGTGTCAGATTGGTAATAGTTGAAAGAGGTCTGATCTGGAGTGTTGTGGTTCCAATATACAGTTGTAATGAGGTCAAAAATATTCTCGGGAGATGTAGTCTGTGCGCAGATTTTTCCAATGCGTTATGTGAATAGTGTTTCGGGATTTCCAGTTGAAGAAGACAGTTTTTTTCCGATGGCTAAGGCCACGAGGAGCTTCCTTTTGTTAGTTATTTCCTGACAGAGCTGATAGATCACCCAGGAGACAGAGTAAGGGGGGTAATGGGACGCGGCAGCCCAGGAGGCGGGACAGGGATTCAGTGACGTCTTTCCAAAGTGTTTAATGGGCGGGCGGTGCCACGTGGCGTGGATATATGTGTCCGGACAGTGTAGTGTGTTCTATGAAGAGTGTATACTGTATGAGCTGAAGGTTGGCATTTTTAGTCATGGAATAGATATTTTTACAGATTTGAGTCCAGAA
>NC_058065.1:180000-215168 GCF_020085105.1 Siniperca chuatsi | reverse complement strand
ATAATGATAATAGTAGTCGAAAAATTAATCAATTAAGTTCATCTTTGAGTCCTAACAGAGTCTATTTCATGACCTAGAGGCCAACTTTCAAAAAAAGGCAAATTCTTTTATCAATAAAGATACAAGATAAGACGGTGTAGTCCGTCATTCGTCCAGGAGTGTTCCATCGTAGAAAAGGTTTCAGTCGTAGTCATCTGGACACTGTTTTCAGAATCAAGACGTTTTGGCTCCCATCCGGAAGTCACTCTCAATTGTGAAAAATGGTCTGAGAACTTTTTTCACAATTGAGAATGACTTCCAAAACGTCTTGATTCTGAAAACAGTGGACGAATGAGGGTCTACACCGTCTTATCAAGGTCAACAACCTTCTTGAAGACACAACCACATATCAAAAACTTAAAAGAGATCCAACTAATGGCTACAAGAAGAAGGTTATAGACTGTCTACAGAAGGTTGAGAAGGAGGAGGTGATAGACAGGCCTCTGTACTACAGACTATACCCTGGGGAAGCCATTCACTCAGACCCATCGTGTGCAGCACAGATTCCATCACATACAACGTAGCCAAACATTTGACGACAATCTTGGCTCCATTGGTGGGGAACACAGAACATCATATGGAAAACACACAGGATTTTGTGGACAAAGTGAAACCAGTTGGACCCAGATGACGTAATGGTTTCGTATGATGTTGTGTCCTTGTTCACCTGCATCCCGACCTCAGAAGCAGTGACAGCGGTGATGAGAAGACTGCAGGAGGACTCCACCTTGCAGGAAAGGATCAAGCTTACACCTGAACACATACTGTGGATCCCAACATCAAGTTCACACGAGAGGATGCCAAAGAGAACCGCCTGGACTTTCTTGATTGTTCTACACTCAGAGGAGAGGACGGAAAGCTCCAGATAGAAGTGTACAGGAAACCAACACAGGATCAATACTTGCTCTTTGACTCACACCATTGTAGCTTTTCAGACAGTCCAGATACATGAGGGATGGAGACACCGTTCCTTCTTGGTTCTGTTTCCCTTTTGTCCTGTTTTTTGGCTCTTTTAACTTTGTTGAGAGCCCAAGTAGGATAACCACAGGCTGAGAGTGCATTCTGGACATACCTTTCCTCTTTCTTCTTACCCTCTGAGCCGGTGGGCACTTCTTGGGCTCTATGTTGTCCGGATTACACCCAGCTTGTGCTGTAATGGATGGTGTGAGTCAAAGAGCAAGTATTGGTTGGGGTCCAGCTGGTGGTTTAATCTGTAGGTTCTTGGGAATAACCTTGCTCTGCCTGCATCTTAGATTAAAACGGAGATGGTTCCTGTGGTCTGCTAATTTCCTGGGTGTGTTTTTGAGTTCCCAAACCAGATCCAAGGTTTTCTGCCCAAAATTCTTCAAAACAAGACAGCACAGACGACACGCTAACTCAGGATTGCAGAGCGCCGTGCATTTGCATCTAAAAGCCACAAACCACACATTTGAAGACAGCGAGGTGAAGATTCGCAGTAGAGAGAAGAGTTGGTTTGAAAGAGGTGTCAAAGAAGCCATTTTTGTGAAAAAAGAAAACCCCTCTTTGAACAGAAATGGTGATGTGAGATTCAATCTGCCCAAAGTTTACCACAGTGTATTAACACCGTGGTCAAGCCAATCACATGCTAATCAGGTACTGAACAGTGATGAGGGAGGTGCAGCCAGAAAACAATAGGCCTGATTACTGATTACTGGGCCATCATGGGAACAAATAGGTCAGTTTCAGGTGAAACTAGGCAGGTTAAACAGCACTCAGGTAGACTCCTCCCTGAGGGCGGGGCTTAAGCAACACAGAGTAGCTTAGATTTCTGAGTTCTTGAACCATTTTCACAATTGAAAATGACTTCCGGATGGGAGCCGAAACGTCTTGAATTTGAAAACATTGTCCAGATGACTACGACTGAAACATTTTCTACAATGGAACACTCCTGGACGAATGAGGGACGACACCGTCTTCTCCTGGTGAACGTTTGTTACTTAATAAAGCTTGACAAGAAATAAAATACATTATTCTTTCACGGTTGTTTGTGTGATTCTGAAGTTACGTTAGCCAGGTAACAGCCCTTGTGGCCATAAAAGTCCCTTTTTTGTGAGAAAAAATGATCATCGTCATCAAAACATGAGACATTAACTTTTTCAGCGGCAGTCTTGGATCTGTATGAGACCATGTAGTACCTGATATGACCACAGGGTGGCGCCAAAGCCACGTGAATTTTTTACACTTAAAACTGATGAACATCACAATCACAATGGTAAAACTAAACTAAAACTGTTAGCCAAAGCTAGCTGACGAGCAGTCGACGTATTCAACTTTCGTTATGTTTTGTACAACTTGCGATGTTTCTGTCACATATGTATTGTCGAATTTATAAAGATGTTTTCTTTATTTATTCTTTATTTGACTTTCTGAAACTAGGTAGTTACAACTGTTATTGTTATTTAAAATGCTGTATCTATGCGCTCAGGTTTTGAGTAATTTGGGGCAATTTTTTCAAGAAATTCTCTGCTGACCCTCCGTGATGTTCTGCAGGATCCACTGCTTCCTGTTTCAGTTTAATGTCTCTGTAGACGATCGTTTCACATCGGATCACCTTCCATCATGCAAACGACGACAAGAGAAACCACAGGAGAGAGAAAGGAGAGGAAAGAAAAAGAAGAGGTGGAGAAAGAAAAGAGGAAGCAAAGAGACGGGAGAAAAAGATGATGTAGAGAAGACAAACAAAAAGAAAGACGACTGAGAGAATAAGATGGATAGAAAGGAAGAAGAAAGAGATGGAGGCTAATACATGTCTACAGGGTCACATAAATCACACACTTCCTGTCTGACAAAGTGATCGCTCTGCTGCAAATCTCCCCCAGTGCACCGACTGACAGGCGGTGTGTGTGTGTGTGTGTGTGTGTGTGTGTGTGTGTGTTTAGGACGACCCGACAGATAAAACAGAAGAAGAAAGAAAAGAAAGCACAAGAGGAAAGAAGAAGACGGACGAAACTAAAGATTAAGTGTAGTTTACAAAAAAGTATTACTTATCATTTAATATTTATTTATATTCTCAGAAATAATTTGCCCTGAAATGTAAATGTGCCAGATGTGTAAAGTTAGAACTTCGATATCAGAGTTTACGCTAACGTTAGCAGCTCTCTTTAACGCTCCAGCAGCTCCAGCCGACGTTACCCACCGACCTACGTAAAAATGTTTCTCTGCTTTCGCTTCTGTCTGAGAAGAAGGATGCGTATGTAATATTTATTTACTCGTTTTTATCATTCATTAGTACTTTCTTGTTTTTTCTTACTAAATAAAAACACCAAGCTAATAAAATCGTACATAAATTGAAAGAAAGTGAAAATGATTTAGCGCCCTCTAGCGGTCGCATCGAAACAAGACGTTGTGCTAATTATCAACTTTTTACTTTTCTACGAACTTTTGCCGTCAGAATAATTTAAGAGTCGATTTAATCTCATAATAAATAACTGAACCCTGCCGACTGCGCGGCACGCCAGCTGTCCGTCAAAACCGCCGTAACCATGGCGACCGCTGAGAAAGAGAGGCAGACAAACGGGAGCGTGTGTGACAGGTGAACAATCAGAGCGTCACACACACACACACACACACACACACACACACACACACACTGAGGCTGGGTTTACCTGTAAGTATAAGCACACACCTCTACACACACACACACACACACACACACACACACACACACACACACTGAGGCGGGGTTTACCTGTAAGTATAAGCACACACCTCTACACACACACACACACACACACACACACAGAGGCTGCGTTTACCTGTAAGTATAAGCACACACCTCTACACACACACACACACACACACACACTGAGGCTGGGTTTACCTGTAAGTATAAGCACACACCTCTACACACACACACACACACACACACACACACACAGCTCGGGGTTCAGTCAGGGAAACACTGAGACACTGAACGCACCACACGGTACAAAACATTACACAACATGAAATAAAACTGAACTCATCTGAACTAAACTGGACTGACTCATCACTTCTGCAGCACACACACACTGTGACCCTGAGTGACCCCCGACTGCTGACCTTTGACCTTTAATTTATACACACACACACACACACACACACACACACACACACACATCCACACGTGACTCATTCCTCCACACACGAACATTTACACTCACTAATGAATGTTGTTTAAGTGATCTACCCGTGTGTGTGTGTGTGTGTGTGTGTGTTAATTATTCTGGGTCGAACCTTGTCGACCAGTAATTGGCGCTCTGACACACACTCTGAGTCGTGTGTGTGTGCAGACAGTGGTGTTACCACAGCGCCCCCCGCTGGTCACAGTCAGTTTGTCATGTTGATGATATGAACGGATGTTAGAAACTGGAAATGCACCAATAAACTCCAGTTCTGCCCTTTTAATTATTTCCATCCATCCATCCATCCATCTTCTTCCGCTTATCCGGGGCCGGGTCGCGGGGGCAGCAGTCTAAGCAGGGACTCCCAGACTTCCTTCGCCCCAGACACTTCCTCCAGCTCCTCCGGGGGGATCCCGAGGCGTTCCCAGGCCAGCCGAGAGACATAGTCCCTCCAGCGTGTCCTGGGTCTTCCCGGGGCCGCCCTCCCGGTGGGACATGCCCAGAACACCTCCCGAGGGAGGCGTCCAGGAGGCATCCGGATCAGATGCCCTAGCCACCTCAGCTGGCTCCTCTCGACGTGGAGGAGCAGCGGCTCTACTCGAGCTCCCCGTGTGACTGAGCTCCTCACCCTATCCCTAAGGGAGCGCCCAGCCACTCGGCGGAGGAAGCCCATTTCGGCGCTTGTATCCGCGATCTTGTCCTTTCGGTCACTACCCAAAGCTCATGACCATAGGTGAGGGCAGGGCGTGGATTGACCGATAAATCGAGCTTTGTCTTTCGACTCAGCTCCTTCTTTACCACAACGGTCCGATACAGCGCCCGCATCACTGCAGGCGCTGCACCGATCCGCCTGTCAATCTCACGCTCCATCCGTCCCTCACTCGTGAACAAGACCCCAAGATACTTAAACTCTTCCACTTGGGGCAAGGACTCCCCACCCACGCGAAGAGAGCAAACCACCTTTTTTCCGGTCAAGAACCATGGCCTCAGATTTGGAAGAGCTGATTCTCATCCCAGCTGCTTCACACTCGGCTGCAAACCGTCCCAGTGCATGCTGCAGGTCCCGGCTTGAAGAAGCCATCAGAACGACATCATCTGCAAACAGCAGAGATGAGATCCTGTGGTTCCCAAACCGGACACCCTCCGGCCCCTGACTGCGCCTAGAAATTCTGTCCATATAAATTATGAACAGAACCGGTGACAAAGGGCAGCCCTGGCGGAGTCCAACATGTACCGGAACAGGTCTGACTTACTGCCGGCAATGCGAACACAGCTCCTGCTCCGGTTATACAGGGACCGGACAGCCCTTAGCAAAGGGCCCCGACCCCATACTCCCAGAGCACTCCCCACAAAGCGCCCCTGGGCACACGGTCGAATGCCTTCTCCAGATCCACAAAGCACATGTGGACTGGTTGGGCAAACTCCCATGAACCCTCGAGCACCCGATGGAGAGTATAGAGCTGGTCCAGTGTTCCACGACCGGGACGAAAACCACTCTGCTCCTCCTGAATCCGAGGTTCGACTATCGGACCAATTCTCCTCTCCAGTACCCTGGAATAGACCTTACCGGGAGGCTGAGAAGTGTGATCCCTCTGTGATTGGAACACACCCTCCGGTCCCCCTTCTTATACAGAGGACCACCACCCGGTCTGCCAGTCCAGAGGCACTGTCCCAGACCCCCACGCGATGTTGCAGAGAGCGTGTCAGCCAAGACAGTCCCACAACATCCAGAGACTTAAGATACTCAGGACGGATCTCATCCACCCCGAAGCCTTGCCACCAAGGAGCTTGCCAACAACCTCAGTGACTTCGGCCAGGGTGATGGATGAGTCCGCCTCCGGGTCCCCAGCCTCCGCTTCTCTTCGGAAGACGTGACAGCGGGATTGAGGAGATCCTCAAAGTATTCCTTCCACCGTCCGACAACATCCCCAGTCGAGGTCAACAGCTCTCCACCCGCACCGTACAAGGTGTTGGTGAAGCACTGCTTCCCCCTCCTGAGCCGTCGGACGGTTTGCCAGAATTTCTTTGAGGCCGACCGATAGTCCTCCTCCATGGCCTCTCCGAACCTCTCCCAGTCCTGAGTTTTTGCCTCTGTGACCGCCGCGGGCTGCAGCACGCTTAGCCTGCTGGTACCTGTCAGCTGCCTCGGGAGTCCCACGAGCCAACAAGGCCCGATAGGACTCCTTCTTCAGCCTGACGGCATCCCTTACTTCCGCGCGTCCACCACCGTGTTCGGGATTGCCGCGCGACAGGCACCAGAAACCTTGCGACCACAGCTACGAGCCGCCGCATCGACAATGGAGGTGGAAAACATGGTCCACTCGGACTCAATGTCCCCAACCTCCCGGGATCTGGGAGAAGCTCTCCGGAGGTGTGAGTTGTAGACCCTGCTGACAGAGGGCTCCGCCAGACGCGTCCCAGCAGACCCTCACGATACGCTTGGGCCTGCCAAGTCTGTCCGCTTCCTCCCCGCCAGCGGATCCAACTCACCACCAGGTGGTGATCGGTTGACAGCTCCGCCCCTCTCTTCACCCGAGTGTCCAAGACACGCGGCGGAGGTCAGATGATACGACAACAAAGTCGATCATCGACCTCCGCCTAAGTGTCCTGGTGCCACGTGCACTGATGGACACCCTTGTGCTTGAACATGGTGTTAGTTATGGACAAACTGTAACTAGCACAGAAGTCCAACAACTGAACACCGCTCGGGTTCAGATCAGGGGCCGTTCCTTCCGATTACCCCTCTCCAGGTGTCACTGTCGTTGCCCACGTGGGCGTTGAAGTCCCCAGTAGAACAACGGAGTCCCCGGTGGTGCACTGTCTAGTACCCCCCAGGGACTCCAAGAAGGCCTGGTACTCTGCACTGCTGTTCGGCCCGTGAGGCCGCCACAACAGTGAGAGACCTGTCCCCACCCGGAGCGGAGGGACGCGACCCTCTCGTTCACTGGGGTAAACTCCAACACGTGACGGCTGAGCTGTGGGGCTATGAGCAGGCCCACACCAGCCCGCCGCCTCTCCCCGCCGGCAACGCCAGAGAAATGGAGCGTCCAGCCCCTCTCGAGGAGACGGGTTCCAGAGCCCAGGCTGTGCGTGGAGGCGAGGCCGACTATATCTAGCCGGTAACGCTCAACCTCCCGCACAAGCTCAGGCTCCTTCCCCCCCAGCGAAGTGACATTCCATGTCCCTAGAGCCAGTTTCTGTGTCCGGAGATCTGGTCGCGAAGCCCCTGCCTTCGACTGCCGCCCAGATCTCTCTGCACCGGCCCCTTACGGATCCTCCTGCGGGTGGTGGGTCCACAGGAGGACGGCCCCACGTCGCTCCTTCGGGCTGTGCCCGGCCGGGCCCCGTGGGGAAAGGCCCGGCCACCAGGCGCTTGCCGTCGGGCACCCACCCCAGGCCTGGCTCCAGGGTGGGGCCCCGGTAGCGCCAATCCGGGCGACGTAACTGGCCTTGATTTTAAGTAATCCATAAGGGGCTTCTGAACCGCTCTTGGTCTGACCCGTCACCCTGGACCTGTTTGCCATGGGTGACCCTACCAGGGGCATACAGCCCCAGGCAACATAGCTCCCAGGGTCATTCGGGTACTCAAACCCCTCCACCACGTTAAGGTGGCGGTTATTTCCATTATTTTATTTTAAAAATCTGTTGTCCTTCTTGTTCCTACAGTTGGATGTTTAGAAATGAACTAAAGTTGCATATTCATAGACGAGCGTGAAAGAGTAGATGCCTTTTTAAGGATTTTAAAGTGGAAATTAAATTTTTTTGCAGAAGAAAAAAACACATCAGACACTGATTTCTCAGCCAAACTCGAGACGTTGTGAAATGAGAAATAAATTAAATAATGTGCATCAATGTGGATCTGTTATGGGAGGAAAGAGTGAAATGTGTGAAGAAACAAGGTTCACTAATCCGGTCCAATAGCTCAGCTTTGAGGTCATGGGTTCGAGACTCTGGTGATTCACTGTGTTTTGAAAGCTGAAGTCCAAAGGAAAGAGTTATAGCCCCAAGAAACCAAGACCACCTGTCTAGTCCAGTATCTCAGGGTGATAGAGGACTTCTCGGGGACTCTGAGGTTGTTGGATCGATCCTTAGCAAGGCCCAGTCAATTCTGAAGTCCAAAGCAAAGAGATAAAAACGCCCGGAGAGGAACTCACAACGTGAAGGGGGCTCGGTGGCGTGGTTGGTTCGTCCGCCACGTCACCCATTGGTTTGAAGCCTCGAGTTTGGAATTTTGGCAGTCGCCATCTTGGTTTTTTTGGAGCCAGAAGTGCTAGCTAGCTTGGTAAGCAAGGTACAATTACCTTTCACTCTAAATGGGACCATAACTTTCAAACATGAACATCATGCTGTATTGAAGAAGATTTCTGAGACCATAAACTCATTAGGAAACTGTTTACTGAGGTAATAAATCAATTGAGAAGTAGGCTCATTTTCTCATGGACTTCTTTTTGCAACCAGCGGAGTTTGAAATCCTGACTGAAGTCACTGAAGTCCAACAGAGTTGCACTGCAGACTGGAAGGTTGAGGGTTCAAACTTTTAGTTTAACAGAGAGCTTTGGAAGCAGACACCTCATTAACAACTCTAAAAGAAGACAAACAAGCCGAACTTCTTACAGAGACATAATTCAGGAGGAGGAGGAGCTGGCGACATTAACACCGTCTGACCAACTCGTTGTCGGTTTGATCGACAAACGTTATCCAACATATCCGACATTACCCCGGATGATATTCAACCAATTAACAACAAAAGGACTACAATTCATCCTGAGGGGAACATGAATGTCTGAACCACATTTCACTAAAAGCCAAAAATATCAACCTTATGGTGGCGCTACAGGAGATGTCAGGGGCTCACTTGTTCACAAAGTAAAGTCTGAAACTCAGAGGAAAGACTGAAATGACTATTTCAACGTCTCAGGTCCAGTGGCTCAGGTTGTTAGATCCTACGTCAGGTATTAAGAGGAGGTGGGTTCGGACCTCACGCTAATCTGTGAATTTTGAAGTCTTATGTCCAAAGGAAAAAGTGAAAAGCTCTAAAATAGAGAAATGTAGTGTCTCATATCAAATACCTCAGGGTGGAAGAAGACTGACTAGAGGTTCTGAGGATTTGGGTTCAGTCCTTAGGACGTGGCACCTCCTGCATGTTTATGGACGCCACAGGTGCTTTTATTTAAAAAAACAAACATTTTGTGCTCCTAAATTATATATTTTATACTAAACAAAAAACTGTCATTGGCATAGTCTTACAGTGTCAATTCCACATCAACAGCGGTCTACCAAGTCTAACACTGTTAAGTAAATTTCAGGTGAAGGTAACAGAGCCGTGGTTGAATAGCCTAGAGGTTAGACACCAGAGTTAATGACCACAAGGTTTGTAGTACAACACCCTACTCTGCCACATAGTTCTTTTCCTACTTCAACACTTCCAAACAGCCTCTCAGTGGAAATCTGACTGAAAAGCTTTAAAAATGACCCTTTGATTGTTTTTGCTCAGTGGCTTCAGGTGTCAGACTGAAAAGCGCTCAGAGAGAATCTCCGAAGAGGACAGATATGGTGGCTCAATGTCTTAGAAGACTTTGAAGACTCAGTATCAGTGGCTCAGGTTGTTAGGGTTGTGGGTTCAATGCTCACTCAAATCTTTGAGTTTTGAAGCCGGATGTCCAAAGGAAAAAGCGAAAGGCGCTAACCCAGCGTCTCTGAAAAGACGCCAAAAAGCGCCAAAAAACCAAGTTTATGTGTCTCATCAAGTAGCTCTGGATGATAGAGACCGGCTCGGAAGTCCAGAGGATCTGGGTTTGATTTCATTTGACGCATTAAGTTTTTGAAAGCCGATGATGAAAGTAAAGAGTGAAAAGCGGCAAGAAAGCAAGGTCACCTGTCTGGTCCAGTAGCTCGGGGTGATTGAAGACTGCTCGGTACCCTTGAGGTTGTGGGTTCGATCCTTATCGAGGCTCAGTCAATTTTGAAGTCCAAAACCCAAAGCAAAGAGATAAAAGCGCCCAGAGAAAAGGTGGCAATGCGAAGGGGGCTCGGTGGCGTGGTTGGTTCGCCCGCGGGCGTAAGTTCAAAGCGGTCGAAGGCTGTCTTGATGATCTGGGTTCGATCCTCATTTGACACAGTAAATTTTGAAAGCTAATGTTTAAAGTAAAGAGTGAAAAGCGCCAAGAAACGTGGTCCACCTGTCTGGTCCAGTAGCTCGGGGTGATTGAAGACTGCTCGGTACCCTTGAGGTTCTGGGTTCGATCCTTATCGAGGCTCAGTCAATTTTGAAGTCCAAAACCCAAAGCGAAAAGATAAAAGCGCCCGGAGAAAAGGTTCTAATGCGAAGGGGGCTCGGTGGCGTGGTTGGTTCACCCGCGGGCGTAAGTTCAAAGCGGTCGAAGGCTGTCTGGAAGTCTCGATGATCTGGGTTCGATCCTCATTTGACTCAGCAAATTTTGAAAGCTAATGTTGAAAGTAAAGAGTGAAAAGCGCCAAGAAACGTTGTCAACCTGTCTGGTCCAGTAGCTCGGGGTGATTGAAGACTGCTCGGTACCCTAGAGGTTGTGGGTTCGATCCTTATCGAGGCTAAGTCAATTTTGAAGTCCCAAAGCGAAGAGATAAAAGCGCCCGGAGAAAAGGTTCTAACGCGAAGGGGGCTCGGTGGCGTGGAGGGTTCGTCCGTGACCGTAAGGGGTAAGGCGCCAGCGGTTCCTGGTTTGGGTCAAAATGATCACAAGAACGGTGAACAAAAATCCCAGAACCACACGGGGGGACCTAGTGAATGACCTGCAGAGAGCTGGGACCAAAGTAACAAAGGCTACCATCAGTAACACTTTGGGGCTGTTTTTCTGCAAAGGGACCGGGGCGACTGATCCGTGTAAAGGAAAGAATGAATGGGGCCATGTATCGTGAGATTTTGAGTGAAAACCTCCTTCCATCAGCAAGGGCACTGAAGATGAAACGTGGCTGGGTCTTTCAGCATGACAATGATTCCAAACACACCGCCCGGGCAACGAAGGAGTGGCTTCGTACGAAGCATTTCAAGGTCCTGGAGCGGCCTAGCCAGTCTCCAGATCTCAACCCCATAGAAAATCTTTGGAGGGAGTTGAAAGTCCGTGTTGCCCAGCGACAGCCCCAAAACATCACTGAGATCTGCACGGAGGAATGGGCCAAAATACCAGCAACAGTGTGTGAAAACCTTGTGAAGACTTACAGAAAACGTTTGAGCTCGGTCACTGCCAACAGAGGGTATATAACAAAGTATTGAGATGATCTTTTGTTATTGACCAAATACTTATTTTCCACCATGATTTGCAAATAAAGTCTTTAAAAATCAGACAATGTGATTTTCTGGATTCTTTCCCCCCATTCTGGCTCTCAATAGTTGAAGCGTACCTATGATGAAACTTACAGGCCTCTCTCATCTGTTTAAGTGGGAGAACTTGCACAATTGGTGGCTGACTAAATACTTTTTTGCCCCACTGTATATATAAACACACAGACACAGATGCAAAAACAGATGCAAAAACATTTTATAACTAATGTGTCGGGCACATATTTAACACTTTTGGGAAAACTTTAAGGCCTTTTTTTGAGGAAACTAAATCCAAGATTTCTTAAGAGTTATCAAGACTTGCAGATACCCTGTTTTTAAGAGTAAAGCCATTATTTCAGACATTCAAATCTTAGTTTCAGATGCTTTTAAAACCATAGTTTACACTTTCGAAGCTTAAAATTCAACCTTTTAAATCTACAAACGTATAAGCATCCTTAAAGTACCAAAAGTATAAGTACTGCAGTAAGTCTTTTATCAATAGTCCTCCTCCTCCTCTGGAGGTCAGTCAGCACGTGTTTTACGACCATGTTGCCACGATCTGATTTAAAACCACGGCACATCTGGTTTTCCAGATCTGTACACAGAAATGACATAACAACTCCACGAAACCACAGCTCTCACAAGGAGAGCTACTAAAGTCACACCAGTTTATCTTTAAGTGCTGGTATTGTGCAATGAAATCACTCTAAGTGAGTTTGTAATAGGGGCCACGTCTGTCTTTGCCTCGTCTCTTCTGCCGCTGTGAGCGATCTCCGACCCAGAGAGCATTCCTGGAGATGGCAGCACTTACATTTTAACAACAGCAACAAACTGACCCCCGGCTCTAAAGCTCCCAGACCCCCAAAGTCTCTGCTTTTAAACAGCAGCTCCCTTTTGGTTACCTCCCTGGTTGCTCCCCAGACTAAGTTCACACACTGTTTGTTGAGTTGGATCACCATTTTGTGTGAAGGGGGGAAGATGTTCGCCAGGAAGAGGAGTTTGGACAGGATGAAAGTTTTGACGATGTTACGTGTCACATGTAGAATATTAACGCAGATTTCTTAACTAAAATTGTACGTATTTGAAAAATAGAGCTAAGAAACAAATCCCGACAATCCAGTCCAATATCTCAGAGTGTTAGAAAGCTGTTTGGACGTCTCAAGGCTCTGGGTTCGATCCATTTGACGCAGTTCATTTTGAAAGCTGCTGTTGAAAGAAAAGAGTGAAAAACGCCAAGAAACCAAGTCCACCTGTCTGGGTTCGAATCCTGCTCGTCGCCAGCACCCGGAGCAGAAGAGACATTCCTGAAGTAACAGGAGAAGATAGAAGCAGGGGCAGTGAAAGTCTAACGTCATCCTCGACAGAGACAGCACCACTGCGAAGGGGACTCGGTAAGACAGCAGCCGTGCAGCATCCGGTTCGAATTTCCGAGTCCAAAACACTGCCGCTCCGGAGGCAGAAGTACCTGCTGAACGCGGAAAAGGGACAGAAAGACGCGTCGAGTTAGTAACATGTTACGTGGTGATGCTTCATTCGAGATGTGAAGGAAACCTGGGGTTGTTTTAAAGTTTCCTATAAATAGATAAACGTATATGAGACTTAACTGAAACTGTGAGTGCTTGAGCAGAACTAGTGTACGTTTAAATGTGTAGCACAACGCACAAACACCGGTGACCTGAAAATGAAACGCTTTCCGTTCGGGGCTACTGTACAAACATGGCGGCCTCCAGGGAAGGGGACCCGCTCCCTCTGTAGATAAAAATGGTTTACTCTAAGGTAACGAACTAAATGTACATGAACTGCTCGGCTACAAGATGAAGGTGCAAGGAAGAAAGGGCTGAAATACAACAAGAACAACAAGAAGCCTGAACCCCCTCTATCAAAAAGAGGGAAAATGATCAGAACCGGGGGGGTCGAACTACCAGAAGGCAACATTGCAGATTTATTATAGAAGTGAAAAGCTCAGAGAAAGAGATCTCACCTGCCTGGTTCGGTATCTCCGGGTGGTAGAGGACTTCTTGGTGGTTCTGAGGTTGTGGGTTCGATCCTTACGGAGTGAATTTTGAAGTCCAAAACCCAAAGCGAAGAGATAAAAGCGCCCAGAGAAAAGGTGAAGGGGGCTCGGGGGCGTGGTCGGTTCATCAGCAGGCGTAAGTTCAAAGTGGTCGAAGGCTGTCTGGAAGTCTCGAGGATCTGGGTTCGATCCTCAATGCTGAAAGGAAAGAGTGAACAACAACTCAAAACTGATCCCACTTGTGGCTAATGATGTGAGGGAACATGTAAAGTAAGCCAGTTCAGAGAGCGCTGGTTTGTGAGGCCCTGCGATGGACAGAAATCTGAGAGGAAGAGGAGGTCGAGGAGGTCAGCGAAGACCAGGAACAGTAATATCTGATGAAATCAGAGCGACTGGGACTGACCATGTTCCTGTCCATGGTGTGAGCATGAGGGAGGCTGGACAACCAAACATCAGTAGATTCACTGTGTCCACCATAATCCCAAGATTTAGAGAAGAGGTAATTACCTTTTTTTGACATTATAGTACAGTATGTAAATGTTGACAGACAGATGTATGACATGCTATAAACTGTACCACAGTAAGTAAATATATGTTTCAGTACATCACTGTACCAATATACTGTAGTGTTGTAATGGAGGGCTGGTCTAACTGTTTGTAGGCCTGGTATTCATGTATATTTTTGTAATTTTTACATGAGCTTACTGTACACCAGCAGCAAACGCATAAGATTTCTGTTTTGTCTTTTTGTCCGAGTGCTAAATGCACAGGTTTGTTTTGTTTTGCAACATGCATTTAGCCTACAGTGAACAATAAACATTTATTTCTCCAGCTTCGTGTCCCGAGCATTGTGTTTTCTATTTTTCTACGTAGTGTTTAGCGGCTGTTCAGTAGTGTTTTTAATTTTGATCAACTCGGGGCACGATTTGACAACACAGTTCAGTTTTGAGCACAGATTGAACTGTTTTGAGGTGAAAGTTTGGTTTTGCAAGAAGAGTCTGAGATTTTGTGAACGTAGCTTGAAAATTGTGTTTTGTGTTCACAGTTTAGAGAAAAGGAGAGCAGCTTTCAAGAAATGTGTCTTAGCAATCGAGAAAAAAACTGTAATCGCTTAATCATTTTAGCAAAAGCAAAAATGGCAAACATCTGCTGGTTCCAGCTTCTTAAAATTAAAGATTTTATGTGTTGTTGTTTTTTGTCATATACGACAGTAAACTGAAGATCTTTGGGTTTTGGACTGTTGGACGGATGAAAGGATTCTGAATTTATCTTATATTATAACTATTTTCTGACATTTTATAGACAAAATGATGAAAATATTCATTGCTGGATTGCGATGCAGCTGCATGTGGTCACTTTGTGTCTCTGTACCAGTTCTTTTTTGTACATATATTACAAATAATAAAAGTATTGTAAGATTGGTGGTTCAAGTCCCAGTGCTCTTTATTTCTCGTATTCTTGTGTCAAAAGCTGAAATAAAACTACAAACAAACACAATAACAGCAGCAGTGTAGCTCAGTGAGATACAAAGGGAGCTTTAATAGAGAACCAGTTTGTACGAGATGGTGGAAAACGTCTATGAGTTGAGACGACACTGCAGGTATCTGTTTGAGATGCTAAAGGTCACTGCCTTAATTCCCTGCTTTCTTTCTCTTTGTGCAATCTTCTCAGCAGGGTCTCCATATCTACTGAAGGAACTTTGATACCGGCATTCACGTCCCCCTCAGGATGAAGTTTAACGCTGATTAGCAAATGTCAGCATGCTAACACACCCTACGCTAAGATGGCGAACATGACAACACAGTCAGTATTGTAGTCACTGTGATCGTGTTAGCATCCTGACCACAGACTGTAATTCACGTTAACGGTTACGTTACAATTAGCTTTTACTCTAAATGGGACCATAACTTTCAAACATGAACATCATGCTGTATTGAAGAAGACTTCTGAGACCATAAACTCATTAGGAAACTGTTTACTGAGGTAATAAATCAATTGAGAAGTAGTCTCATTTACTCATGGACTTCTTTTTGCAACCAGCGGAGTTCGAAATCCTGACTGAAGTCGCTGAAGTCCAACAGTTGCACTGCTGACTTCAGACTGGAAGGTTGAGGGTTCAGACTTTTAGTTTAACAGAGAGCTTTGGAAGCAGACACCTCATTAACAACTCTAAAAGAAGACAAACAAGCCGAACTTCTTACAGAGAGATAATTCAGGAGGAGGAGGAACTGGCGACATTAACACCGTCTGACCAACTCGTTGTCGGTTTGATCGACAAACGTTATCCAACATATCCGACATTACCCCGGATGATATTCAACCAATTAACAACAAAAGGATTACAATTCATCCTGAGGGGAACATGAATGTCTGAACCACATTTCACTAAAAGCCAAAAATATCAACCTCATGGTGGCGCTACAGGAGATGTCAGGGGCTCACTTGTTCACAATTTCATGGAAATCTGCCTGAAAAGCTTTAAAAATGAGACTTTCATTGTGTCTTGTTCAGTAGCTTGAAGCGTTAGTGGACTCCCTTAAAGAGTTCTAGGTTGTAGGTTTGATCCTCGGGTAATCTTACGAACTGTGACATCCAACACCCAGAAGAGATTTATAGATGAGGAGCTCAGTCTCTTTGCCCCAGTGCTTCAACCTGCTAGATGACTCTTTGGGTGTTTTGAGGACATGGGTTCGATCCCCAGATGATTCGTTTACTTTAGAAGTCCAACACCCGAAGTTTAGACTGAAAAGTGCTCAGAGAGAGCTTCAGAAGAGGGCAGACATGGTGACTCAACGTGTTCGAAGGCTCAGCAGTAGTTCGAGGTTGCGGTTCGATCCTCGAGCGACTCAAACACTTTTAAAGTCCGAAACTCAGAGGAAAGACTGAAAAGCTTTCAAAGTGACAAGTTCAGTATCTGTGGTCCAGTGGCTCAGGTTGTTAGATCCTACGTCAGGTATTATGAGGCCGCGGGTTCGGTCCTCACGCTAACCTGTGAATTTTGAAGTCTTATGTCCAAAGGAAAAAGTGAAAAGCTCTAAGAAAGAGGAGCGAGTTGTCTCAGATCAAATACTTCAGGGTGGAAGAAGACAGACTAGAGGTTCTGAGGATTTGGGTTCAACATGGCACCTCCTCCATGTTTATGGACGCCACAGGTGCTGTTATTTAAAAAAACAAACATTTTGTGCTCCTAAATTATATATTTTATACTAAACAAAAAACTGTCATTGGCATAGTCTTACAGTGTCAATTCCACATCAACAGCGGTCTACCAAGTCTAACACCGTTAGGTAAATTTCAGGTGAAGGTAACAGAGCCGTGGTTGAATAGCCTAGAGGTTAGACACCAGAGTTAATGACCACAAGGTTGGTAGTACAACACCCTACTCTCCCACATAGTTCTTTTCCTATTTCAACACTTCCAAACAGCCTCTCAGTGACCCAGTTTGTATCAAATAAATGTGACATTTATTTCACTAAAAGCCAAAAATGTCAACCACATGGTGGCGCTAGAGGAAATGTCAGCACACAAATTCATGGAAATCTGACTGAAAAGCTTTAAAAATGACCCTTTGATTGTTTTTGCTCAGTGGCTTCAGGTGTCAGACTGAAAAGCGCTCAGAGAGAAACTCCGAAGAGAGCAGATATGGTGGCTCAGTGTGTTAGAAGACTTTGCTGTAAATTTGAGGTTGTGGTTCGATCCCCGGGCAACTCAGAGACTTTTGAAAAACTGAAAAGCTTTTAAAAATGATTCTGTTGTTGTCTCTGGCCCTGGACTCTTCCAAAGAGTTTGAATTATGGGTTAGATCCTTGATTCTTGGATAATGTCATACAAAATGGTGAACCCAATGTCCCTGGTCCAGTGGCTCAGGACGCTAGATATCTTTATTAGTATTTTGAGGATGTGGGTTCGATGCTCCCTCGAATCTTTGAGTTTTGAAGCCGGACGTCCAAAGGAAAAAGCGAAAGGCCCTAACCCAGCGTCTCAAACCGCATAGCTCAGAGTGTTAGAAGACGGTTCAGGAGTTTTGAGGATGTGGGTTCAAACCTTATGACGTGGCGTCTCCCGCACATTTATGGATGGACATTGTAGCGGGGCTCAAGCACTTTGACCATATTCTTAATGTATGGTCGCATATGTGCAGCGTTAAATACCCCTACAGCGTTAGCGCGCAGTCTGGGTCTACAGCGCGAGGCTACCTGAACGCTGTGGGGGACAAAGACTCCCCTTCCAGTGTGTTTTTGTCTCGTTCTGCTAATCAATACATTCGGGTGACCTTCAAAGTCTCCAGACCATTAGCTCAGGATGGTAGAGGATTACTTCGAGGTCTCAAGAAGCTGGATTCGGGCCTTAAGTGACGAACTGTGTTTTGAAAGCTGATCCTTAAAAGGAAAGACTGAAAAGCGCCAAGAAACCAAGTTCACGTGTCTCATCAGGTAGCTCTGGATGATAGAGACCTGCTCGGCGGTCTTGAGGATCTGGGTTCGATCCTCATTGGACGGAGTCAATTTTTGAAAGCCGATGTTGAAAGTAAAGAGTGAAAGACGCCAAGAAACCAAGTTCACCTGTCTGGTCCAGTAGCTCGGGGTGATAGAGGACTGCTTGGAGGCTCTGAGGTTGTTGGATTGAGGCTCAGTCAATTTTTAAGTTTGAAGTCCAAAACCCAAAGCGAAGAGATAAAAGTGCCCGGAGAAAAAGCTCTAATGCGACAGGGACTCGGTGGCGTGGTTGATTCGTCCACCGGCGTAAGTAAACGGCTGTCTGGAAGTCTCGAGGATCTGGGTTCGATCCTCATTTGACGCAGTAAGTTTTGAAAGCTAATGTTGAAAGTAAAGAGTGAAAAGCGCCAAGAAACCAAGTTCACCTGTCTGGTCCAGTAGCTCGGGGTGATAGAAGACTGCTCGGTACCCTTGAGGTTGTGGGTTCGATCCTTATCGAGGCTCAGTCAATTTTGAAGTCCAAAACCCAAAGCGAAGAGATAAAAGCGCCCGGAGAAAAGGTTCTGATGCGAAGGGGACTCGGTGGCGTGGAGGGTTCGGCCGTGACCGTAAGTGGTAAGGCGCCAGCGGTGCCTGGTTCGAATCCTGCCGTCGCCAGTACCCGGAGCATCAGTGACATTCGTGAAGGGAGGGAGGGAATGGGGGGGCCGTGTCCCCCCTGGGGCCTTGGTGAGGTAGAAGCAGGGGGTTATAGGATGGAGAACAAGGAGCAGCTGGGATTTTAGGGGAAATTAATGTTGTGCAGTTTTAAAAATAAAAACTACATTTGCAAGCTTTATATTGGTTTTCTGTAAAATACTGATGTAGGCATGGGATTTTTGCACATAATAAAAACAATGAAAATGTTGAAAGAGTTGCAACAACCATATAGCAATAGTTGATTACAAACCTTACAACAACATTTACACTATTAAACTAGACTACATGGCCAGTGAAACAGGCTGCTTTGCCAGACACTAGAACCAAGTCTTCAGGTTGTGCTCAGTCTTACGTGGGACATTCACCCTTGATAATACTATCAGCAGAGACAAAGCTACAGAAAGCAGGTCCTATAGGTAGTCGTGCAGCTCAGCGTGGACACAATCAAAACACACGTAACAGCCCTGTCAGACAAAACAGACAGGATTATTAGTTATGCTGTTTATCTACTGTCACTATTACTACTTTAAGAGTTTTCATGTGAGAGTAGATGAGACTGAAATTTGGAACAACCAACAAAATATGCAAATAGACATCAGATTTTCTGCAGCATTAAGTGTGATCACACACTACTTTGGCTGAAACATGGCAAAAAGAAAACAGTGTGTTTACATGTAAATGAACAACAGTGGTGGAACAAGTAGTACTACTACTTATGTACAAACGTATTTGGGTATGAAATTAAAGAATAATATATATTACTGGATAATTGTTGATGCATTAGTGTGTGTTAGTTGAGATCCCTCGTGGTATCTGCATGTGTTGATGTTACCTTCCTCAGTGATGGCGGCCATGTTGAACAGCTGGCCCGTGTAATCCTGAACATCACCACAGCGATGGAGTCGCCCTCCTTCTCGATCCCCTCCAGGAAGTCCTCTGTTCTCAGAGTCTCTCTCGGTGTCAGCGTGTGAAACCTTCAACAAGCCAACAGATTTACTCACATGGTCAGAGGGAAAGGCCTCGGAGGCTTACAGGTGCTACTGTGCTCCAACAGAAAGTGCTGACTTACCGTTAGAAGGTGTAGATTAACTGTCGGGCCGTTCATCGGTGCCACCTCCTCAGTTTTAGCTCCTGTGAGAAACACAACTAAACAACATGAGGCGTCTTCGTCAACGCGGTGTTCTTTCAAAAATCAGAAGATGCACTCATATTTAGAAAAGTAGAAATACTCCAAGACAGGTCACGGTGTGATATTCATTATGTCTAGGGAGCGACGGCCTGTTATTAACATATTTGCTGGAAAACAGCTCCAGTGTGGAGCCTCATGTGAAGAGGAGAACTCAGAGATCTCTGTGTGCGCAGATACATTCGAGTATAGCTCCAGTAAGAAAAGGCAGTTAATGGTCTCCCTGAGGAGCAAAGGCATGTTTTGTTATGTGATTAAAGTCCATTTCATGTTTTATTGCTCATTATATGATCATTTAACGGATATTTTGCCACATGTACCAGCTCTATAGTCTGAGAGGAAACGCATTAGACTCGTAAACCCGTAGCAGATAAAACATGTAGTGAATACAGTCTTAGATATATATATATATATATATATATATATATATATATATATATATATATATATATATATATATATATATATATATATATATATATATATATACATATATACATACATACATAAACACATTTATGGCAACACGGAAGAAGTTATTCAGCTGCAAGGTCCTGCTGGTCGAGCAGCAGCTGATTGACTACAAGAAAGCCTACGACTCATTGCCACATACATGAACGTGATGCGCCATCCCCGCTGTTGTCCTGCACAGGTCTGAACCCCTCGGCCAGTCGTCACTAAGACTGGCTACAGATACCGGTTCTGACAAATATATGCACGAGGAGGCAGCGAGGAGAGTAAACTGGCCACAGGAGGAGATAGAGGCCACTGATATCAAGACAAGGAAGCTCCTCACAATGCACGGAGGGTTTCAGCCCAAATCCAGCACCCAGAGACTGTACGCTAGGCGGGACGAGGGAGGTGATCCACAGATCCACAGATCACAGATCCAGGAGTACATCAGGAAGATGGCCCCCAGTGATGGACTGCTAAGTGCATCAATTCAATTCAATTGAGACGGTTCAGCACATAACTCCCATATACACACCCTCACACACACATACAGCTGTTATATATAACAGATTCAACAATAAAGAAAAAACCTCATATCAAACAAGTCCTGCACATTATGAATTTATTTTTCTACGTGATTCAGCCCCGATCACTTTCATGATAGCAGTATCTTGACTCTAGCTTTAAAACTGAGCCTGCTGCAGTCGTGAGATATTTCAAATTAATTCAAAACTTAAAACGTTTGTTTTGGCAGTACTTCTTCATTTATTATTTTAATATTACTGTAGTCTGCTGTGTCAACCAGTATGTTCAGGCAAATCTATTGAAATAAAGTTTAGGAAGGTCAGTCAGTTATTTCCCCACCAAGCTACGACTGTTATTAACTGTAGCAGCCTACTTATAGCAGCCTGTAGCTAATGTGTGAAGGAAACCGGTTAAAAATGATAGATAATATATTCAGCTCTACATTAGGTTCAAACGCGTCATTTAAAGCAACTTCAATTAAAATATAACAAAACTGTGACGCTTGTTTTGGTTCTCCATATCGACAATATCTACACTCATCCAATCACACAGCTAGCATCCAAAACAGTCACAAGCCGCTACGCGTCAGCCAATCAAAGGACGAAAGACTACCAGCCAATCGCAAAACAGTAGGGCGGGACTTGCCGCTCTCACAGCTACCAGCCAATCACAAGGACGCGTCAAAGTAACAAAAACAAAACAGATGCAAAAACATTTTATAACTAACGTGTCGGGCACATATTTAACACTTTTGTAAATTATATTTAAAAACTTTAAGGCCTTTTTTGAGGAAAATAAATTCAAGGTTTCTGAAGAGTTATCAAGACTTGCAGATACCCTGTTTTTAAGAGTAAAGCCATTATTTCAGACGTTCAAATCTTATTTTCAGATGCTTTTAAAACCATAGTTTACACTTTCGAAGCTTACTAAAGTACAGTACTTGAGTTACTGTCCTTTGTTACTTTCTACCACAGCACTAAAGCAAACCGCAAACTAATTAGTGCTAACTGATAAAAGCCCAGGCTAAAGCTAACGCTAACAGCTAGCTAACTAGCTTGTTAGCTTTACCTTCCAGCCGCAGGTCTGCGCAGCGTCCAGCCCCTCCACTCATCACCGCGTGCTCCCCAAAAACTGCTCCAAAGCTTTTCTGGCGTCCACATTTCTTCACTGCTGAAGTTTCCCTCCGTGTTAGCAACCCGAGCCGACGAAGCGACGCTCAAATCCTGCTTTTATTCCGTGTTTTCACGCGTTTGTCCAAGTTTGTTTTCTCCTCTTCGGGGTCACGGCGCGGACGCTAGGCAACGTCCACAGGAAAAAAAGGTGATTGGTCAGGTGAACCAGCTCTGCCTAGCAACCGCTTCTGATTGGTGGAAATAACTCAGACGCTAATTAAAGAAGAACGAGCGGAAGTGAGAAGATCACGTGTCTAACAGCTGTAAATAAAGCGCAACATTTTCATGCTCACGGTTGTACATGAAAACTGAGCTGATCCTAAAGACTGTTATTATATTTGGTCAATTATTTTCACATAAAAATAAAACAGATTTTTGGTCTTTTCCTTTCATTCCTGGACTTCATGAAGAAGAAAAGATTGTTTAATATGACCATTAATCTTCTCAGTGATTTTCAAAGATTCCTAATTTGTAAATTGTTGTAAACTTGTTCCACTTCCAGAATGAGAACAGTTCAGTTTGAGCCTTTTATTTGCATTTGATTTAAACAAACAGGAAGTAACACCACTCAGTGCTTTTGAATTAATCAGCGGTGCAATCAATAAGAATAAAGCTCGTCTAGATTTGGTTTTCATGCATCTTTATTTTTTCACGCGCGCTGTTTCTAGTTTTATTTCCTGTTTAAATGTTGTCGAATGATGAAGATGTTTTTCTTACTTTGCTTGTGTTTTGGCTGTGAGTCACGGTCACGTGCCTCTCTGGGTGTTTCCTGTTCAAAGTTTACTTTCACTTTCTCTGAACGTCGTGTCGCAGATAGTTTTCTCCTCTGAAGCTGCAGCTGAAGGTAATGTAACCCGTCTGAAGTGTTTGACTCGTTAACACAAGCTGTCGGCAGCTTAGTTCCACAGAAACAGCAGAAAGCTGCCGCTCGACGCTTCATTTTAACTCCGTTTAACTGAGTTTCACTGGAAACTCGGGACGAAGGAGGCCAAACAGCCGCCATTACTGTTACAAATCTCCGCCATGTTGTGTCAAGCTGTTAGGCTCGTCGCTTCAGTTTAACTGGAAACTGTATTTTTGAATTGAATATTTCTGCTGCTTTATACTTCTGCTCTGTATCTGCCTATATTTGACTGTTTACTTCACTACGTGTTGTTACTTTTCAGATTCAGATTCACTATTAAACATTCAACTTCCTCAAAGTGTATAAAACAGTTCAAAGTGGCTCCACCTCAGCCAGCTACAACACAGAGTTGTAGTTACACATCAGTGACACAATAATAAAGTAATAATATAACAGTGACAGCAGCCGTTCAGATACACTTTGGTCTCAGAGATGAAGTAGAATATTTGTTGCTGCCACATTAGTTTGTCTGAAGTTCAGCTTCGCCTCTGTGGACTTTGGGCTCCTTATCGAGGTTGAAGGTTCAGCTTTATTGTCTTTATACAACACAGGATGGCTCAATACAATACAGCTGTAGCTCCTCCACACTACACACACAGAACAGGTCTGAACAAATATTCACAATATTTTAAATCTGCACTTCACTGCAGCTTCATGACGCCATCTAGTGGCCTGATAGTAGAAGTCCAGCAGCTGATGGCAGCTTCCTCTGCCTCACTGCTGTCTGACTGCATTCAGCTGACACTGATATGAAACAGAAAGTAACAGCCAATCACTGGAGGAGCAGCTGATCTTCTTACAGGAGAAATGATGGAAAGGAGGATTTCAGTTGATGTGCAGATGAAGGATTTGTGTTTCCTCTCCAGATCAAAGTGTGTGTGAGCTGATGTGGATGTGAGTTCAGCAGCATGAATCAGTGTGAGGACAGAGAGGAGGGAGCCCCTCCCTCTAAAACCAGTCTGTGTGGGGAACATGGCAGCCAGACCAGAGCTCAGAGGTGAGATGAGGATCTCTAACTGTCCATGACTCTTCTCCATGTCAGAGCTCAGCACTCAGATCACTGCACCATCATTATTCACACTCAAAGCTCTGTGTGTGTTGTGTTCAAGGCCAGAGCAGCAGAGACCAGACTCTGCTGGACCTGGACCTGGACCTGGACCTGAGCCCAGCTGTGTGTCCTTCAGGAGCAACCAGTCCATGGAGCCACCGCTATTTTCAAAGGACCAGCTTCACCACTGACAGATTCAGCATGATTTTAAATGTCAGAACATTACAAAACATGTGAAAGACATGTCTCTGACAGACAGTAAGTAGTTGTCAGCATTCAAAGTGTTGGACAGTCTGACCTAAAATGTTCATATTTCCCATCCTCATGTTGCTCACTGCTGATGTTTGTCCTCATTAAGTCCAGTCTGACCAGTTGTCCTTATAATGTTCCTGTTCTCCTAGAGTGATGATGATGAAGGTCATGATGAAGGTCAGATGAAGATTAGTATTAAAGGACAGGTTCAGGTGTTTTCCAGTCTGTCCCTAAACAACACTGACGTGCCCACATGTACACTGAAAGAGTTGTTGGTGGCTGGAACTGGTCCTCCTGTGCACACTGGCCCTGAACAGATCTCTTCCTCATGTGATTTCAATGGAAGTGGTGGAGGACAGAATCCACAGTCCTGGTTCTGTGGAAAAACACATTGTAAAGTTCAGCTGAGGATAATATGAGGCTTCAGCAGTCTGACTTACACAAATCAAGTGGGGATCTTCCAAAGTGTCTTTAGTCTGAAACTGCTCTTTGAATTTTGTCCTAAAAAGCTTCACCTACCAAAGTCTGTAAATAACAGTCAGGATATTTGTGATGAGTCTAGTAATGCAAACGTTAGAATACAGGCCAACAGTGTCGCTGCTGACGGACCCCACAGTTCAGTTTGTTATCTGTCAGTAACAGTAAAATCTGCTCAGAGATCAGGACATTTAGTCCTGGTTTGGTCCAATATTTTATAGGAAAATGAAGCGATGATACACAGACTGAAATCATTCAGCTTCATGTTTTATTGAACTTTGGTGTGTTGATCCTTTTCTTGCTGATAGCTGCTAGTTTCTCCAGCAG
Organism: Siniperca chuatsi; assembly: GCF_020085105.1. Taxonomy (NCBI): domain Eukaryota; kingdom Metazoa; phylum Chordata; class Actinopteri; order Centrarchiformes; family Sinipercidae; genus Siniperca; species Siniperca chuatsi. The sequence continues at coordinate 190,215 of NC_058065.1, read as the reverse complement.
CTTCTGAGTCTGAAGACTAAAAAGTGATTTTCCATCCCTGTTGTACAGGATCTATGGGAGACCAGCTTCTTATTTCCCTCCTCATGTTGTTGATACAAGAAATTAAAACTTCAAAACAAAACTAGTAAAAAGAACGACATTCGATACCACGGCAAAAATATGCAAAAGTCCTAGGCACACAAAATAGGTATATATATATTACCTATTATATATAATAGATAATTGTTTCCTTTTTTTTTAAATTAACAACCTGCACACAGTGCTGGTACAGAAAAAGTCACTGAACCAACACATTTGTAATAATGTTAACAGTAATTAACATTAGGAATAAGGTAGTTGTATTTATCATTTTTACAACACAGGGTTGTACGAGATTTGCTTTATTATTATTATTCATGAATGTTTTCCTCACTTGTAGGCCGACACATTCTTTATGTCGTATTAGATCTTTGTGTCTCTAATGTTGCTTCAGTTGTAAACACAGTAGGTACAGTGGTCTCTGTGGGTTTCCCCTTATAAATACATACAGTGGACAGTTAGGAGAAGCAGACAGGACCAGCACGGGAGCTAAGCAATGCACTGCTGTGGACGGGAGCCGAAACTAAACAGATTTTAGCCCCCTAAAAGAAGGCCCACCTAAAAAAATATCAGTTTAAGTGTACGCTGTATTTAGAATAATTTCACTGCCTTACCTTGCCGTCAGACAGCCCTTTCCTACGGGAACCTGAAGCCTTAGATCTTCAACCATAGCAACTATCACAGAGAGTCTGAGGAAACACAGCTGCTTTCTTATTGATGCTGCTGATGGAAGAACTCAGATGTCTGAGTGTTGACAATCAGACAGCTGCTCAGTTTGCTTTGTTTCCTACAACATGAGAGAACTGTTTCTACATTGATTCACTCTGCAGTGCCTTTAAGAAACGTTGTGTTTCAGTGGTGGAAAACAGTTCTGCTGGATGGCCGGACAAAACAACCAGCAAACTGTTTTCAGTCAAATGTCTCCACAACACACTGTTCGTCTGTGTTCTGGGTGCAGTGCAGATTATATACTGTGTTTATGTGTTTCTATCAGGAGGAAGCTGGAAAAACCAGAACCCAGCTGTGTGTCCATGAAGAGTGACAGGTCCATGGGTCGTCCTATAGGCTTCAAAGATGGACGTCACTCTGCTGATCAAAGGTGAGGATTTAAAACTGATACTAAAAACTAAACAGTGTGTTTGTATCAGATTCTCAGTTGTGAGATCTCCAGTTTTTAAACCTTTACTGACTTATGTGGAAGTTCTCTGAGCACCAATGTTCTCTTTCAGCAGCAGCTGCCTCACACTCACACAGTCAAACACATTCCCAGTGGGAGCTGCCCAGTACAACCAGTCTGATACAACCAGACACTGAGCAGCTCCACTGGAGGGCCTTTGCTCAGGTGATGTTAGCAGTGTACACTGAGGGAGAGTCAAGTTTTAGTCACTCACACACAGAGTCACGAGTCGATCTTCAATCAGGCGGGATTTAATATCAGCTGAGGAGTAGTACGAGGAATACTCACAGATCCAAGAAAAGCTGAATGTATATATACACCATTCTAGACACTGACCTTTAACCTTAGTTGGGGCCCTTCTTGGTTACCTTCAAAATATATTTATCTTACTTTCCTGGACAACAAAGACACATCTGGAAACTCTTTTTCATCTGGGACGCTGTCCTTTACGTTTCCTCATAACATGTCATTCCTAACCCTTCCTATTGAGATATTGTAGATAAACATACTCTAAACTATAACTTCAACAAATGCAGACTGGACTGTTGATTCACAGTGGGATCAGCAGTACGACCACCACTTTAATGTAAGGGAAAACCATCTGATTCAATGTTGTAATCAACACTTTAACTCAAAGGACCTTCAGCTCATGTTTGTCTCTGTGTGGACAGACATAATGTGAGCTAATTCTTCATGATTCCTCCACAGAGTCGACCAGGAGAGCTCAGAGGTTCCCAGTGGTCAGTCTGCCCAGCAGCATCAAACACACCTGGACTCCATATTTATGGTCTGTACATGTACAACAACTACTTTTACATCTATTCTGTTCACAATAATCTCCACGCTGCACTTTTTAGACCAGTGGATTGTCAGTCTGTCCAACATGGATCTGATGTTTGGTTCCATGATTTTAGTTTGATTGTTTCATTCATATAATATTCTGTTCCAGCTGCTGGAGGAGAACATTGTCACTTTTGTGAAGAACGAACTGAAGAAGATGCAGACGGTTCTGAGATCAGATTACCCAGAATGCTTAGAGAGTCAGAGGGAGGATGAGGAGGTGTTGGACGGTGATGAGGAAGAGCAGAGGAGGAGCAGCAGAGAGGCATTTCTGAAGATCACACTGCACTTCCTGAGGAGAATGAAGCAGGAGGAGCTGGCTGACTGTCTGCAGAGCAGTAAGAGGATTTCTTTAAAGATTTAACATGCTGGATAAACGGGACATTTACTGATGTCTCAAGAGATGGAGGGAAATATTATTGATCTGATTTTATGTGTGTTTATTCAGGAAGTCATTCTGGAGTTTGTCAGCGTAAACTTAAATCTAACCTGAAGCAGAAGTTCCAGTGTGTGTTTGAGGGGATCGCTAAAGCAGGAAACCCAACCCTTCTGAACCAGATCTACACAGAGCTCTACATCACAGAGGGAGGGACAGCAGAGGTCAATGATGAACATGAGGTCAGACAGATTGAAACAGCATCCAGGAAACCAGACAGACCAGAAACAACAATCAGACAAGAAGACATCTTTAAACCCTCACCTGGAAGAGATGAACCAATCAGAACGGTGATGACAAAGGGAGTGGCTGGCATTGGGAAAACAGTCCTAACACAGAAGTTCACTCTGGACTGGGCTGAAGACAAAGCCAACCAGGACATACACTTCACATTTCCATTCACTTTCAGAGAGCTGAATGTGCTGAAAGAGGAAAAGTACAGCTTGGTGGAACTTGTTCATCACTTCTTTACTGAAACCAAAGAAGCAGGAATCTGCAGGTTTGAAGAGTTCCAGGTTTTGTTCATCTTAGACGGTCTGGATGAGTGTCGACTTCCTCTGGACTTCCACAACACTAAAATCTTGACAGATGCTACAAAGTCCACCTCAGTGGATGTGCTGCTGACAAACCTCATCAGGGGGAACCTGCTTCCCTCTGCTCGCCTCTGGATAACCACACGACCTGCAGCAGCCAATCAGATCCCTCCTGAGTGTGTTGGCATGGTGACAGAGGTCAGAGGGTTCACTGACCCACAGAAGGAGGAGTACTTCAGGAAGAGATTCACAGATGAGGATCAGGCCAGCAGAATCATCTCCCACATCAAGACCTCACGAAGCCTCCACATCATGTGCCACATCCCAGTCTTCTGCTGGATCACTGCTACAGTTCTGGAGGATGTGTTGAAGACCAGAGAGGGAGGAGAGCTGCCCAAGACCCTGACTGAGATGTACATCCACTTCCTGGTGGTTCAGTCCAAACTGAAGAACATCAAGTATGATGGAGGAGCTGAGACGGATCCACACTGGACTCCAGAGAGCAGGAAGATGATTGAGTCTCTGGGAAAACTGGCTTTTGAGCAGCTGCAGAAAGGCAACCTGATCTTCTATGAATCAGACCTGACAGAGTGTGGCATCGATATCAGAGCAGCCTCAGTGTACTCAGGAGTGTTCACACAGATCTTTAGAGAGGAGAGAGGGCTGTACCAGGACAAGGTGTTCTGCTTCGTCCATCTGAGCGTTCAGGAGTTTCTGGCTGCTCTTCATGTCCATCTGACATTCATCAGCTCTGGTGTCAATCTGATGTCAGAAGAACAAACAACTTCCTGGTGGTCTAATTTATTTAAAGACAATCTAAAATTTCTACACCAGAGTGCTGTGGACAAGGCCTTACAAAGTCCAAATGGACACCTGGACTTGTTCCTCCGCTTCCTCCTGGGACTTTCACTGCAGACCAATCAGACTCTCCTACGAGGCCTGCTGAAAAAGACAGGAAGTGTCTCAAAAAACAGTCAGGAAACAGTCGAGTACATCAAGAAGAAGATCGAAGAGACTCCCTCTGCAGAGAAAAGCATCAATCTGTTCCACTGTCTGAATGAACTGAATGATCGTTCTCTAGTGGATCAGATCCAACAGTCTCTGAGTTCAGGAAGTCTCTCCACAGATGAACTGTCTCCTGCTCAGTGGTCAGCTCTGGTCTTCATCTTACTGTCATCAGGAAAAGATCTGGATGTGTTTGACCTGAAGAAATACTCTGTTTCAGAGGAGGCTCTTCTGAGGCTGCTGCCAGTGGTCAAAGCCTCCAACAAAGCTCTGTAAGTAGATACAAAGTGGGATTTATTCATGAACAGGAGAAAGAAATTAAAAACTACTTACTTGTTTCCTTACTGTTGTCTCTCCAGACTGAGTGTCTGTAACCTCTCAGAGAGAAGCTGTGAAGCTCTGTCCTCGGTTCTCAGCTCCCAGTCCTCTAGTCTGAGAGAGCTGGACCTGAGTAACAACAACCTGCAGGATTCAGGAGTGAAGCTGCTGACGGCTGGACTGGAGAGTCCACATTGTAAACTGGAAACTCTCAGGTCAGATTAAGTCACAGTTTGTCTCAATGTTTAAAAATGATTTCTCTAAGCTCCATTTCATCACGTTTCCTGAATCTCTTCTGTCAGGATTTCAAATTTCACAGTACAGAAAGTCTCTGAATTTTCCAATTTTTTTTGCACTAATTGAGGTTCACGTATTGTACAGCATGAAATATGAATTCTGAGTGAGACAGAGAGCATTATTGTTGTTTCGAAATCATTATATGATATTATCATTTCATGTTTTTTTACTGATTCAGTCACGTTTCCAACATGTTCAGAGTAAAACTGCAAAGTAAAAAAATCTCTTCTGTCAGGATTTCAAGTTATTTCTCCAAATTTCAAGCTCCACTTAATTTCACAGAGCTGCTAGCATGGCTGTATCCTCTTTAACATTTAGATCATAATGTCATGGTTACTGTTGAATCCCTGATTCAGTCACTGTATTTATTTATTAATTTATTTGGAGAGTCTCCTCTTGTATCTGTCGGACGCAGCAGGACCCTCAGATGATCTGCCATGTGTGTTGTTTTGTGTGTTTGCAGGTTGTCAGGCTGTCTGATCACAGAGGAAGGCTGTGCTTCTCTGGCCTCAGCTCTGAGCTCCAACCCCTCCCATCTGAGAGAGCTGGACCTGAGCTACAATCATCCAGGAGACTCAGGAGTGAAGCTGCTGTCTGCTGGACTGGAGGATCCACACTGGAGACTGGACACTCTCAGGTATGAAGAGGCCTGCTGCAGCCACAGACAGTCAGTCTGATAGAAGAGGTCTTTTTGGTTAAAGGTGGATATGAGAGTTACATGAACAATCACACATGTAGGAAGCCTTTTTCCTTTGCTCAGAACAGAAACACTGGTTGAACGTAAAAAGGGGATATTTGTGTAGGAGGTCTCCAAGGAGAACATCTCCAGGAACAAACTTGCCTGTTGGTAATAATTTATGCAGTTTGGACAGATTATTTTTTTGCGGAATATATTTTTTTGCCCTCTTCATCGAATCTATTTCATCTCAGGGTTCAGAGAGGTTCAGGACATGGTTATAATAATAATAATAATAATAATAATAATAATAATAATCTTTATTTATAGACCAAAATCCATATTACAAAGTCCGTCACAAAGGCAGCAAAAGAAAACACAAGTCATAAAACCATCTGGTTTTAAAAGAAAACGTAAAAAACAAGAAAAACATCTTTAACTAAGTAAAAGACAAAGAAGAAAATGAAAACTCTAGTAAAATCAGGAAAGGCTCTCTGATTAACGTATGTTATAAGAAGGGACCTAAAAGAGATCACTGACTCAGCCGACCTGATTTCCTCGGGCCGGCTGTTAGAACAATTGTATGTAATTTAGTTTATGAAATAATAACATATGAAATTTGCAGACACTGAGTCGCTCTTCTAGTTCTTGGGAACTTCCGGGACTTTGATATTAAAAGATTTACACACGAAAGAGTCATGACGACTTCTCCCAGATATATGGTAATTTATTCACCATATTTACACTGATAACGAGAAGATAAAGATAACACATGATGCACAGTCACATATGGGATATGAGGAGAACATAAACGATTAAAGCTACGTTGGTTTGTTTAGTCAAAACATTTAGATTTTTAATGATTTTTCATTATATAATAATAGTATAAAAACACTAAAAATGTGGTTAACTGGGAACTGGCCCGCTGCAGGGAGTCCGGTCAGTACTTAACCAGAGATGTCTGACGATCCAGGAATGTTTGTTGAGAAACCAGATGAATGACAAATTGAACATGAAGTTGAATGTGGTTCTGAAATATAAGCAAATAATAAAGAAAGTACATTAATAGGCATCAGTATAATTAAACAATTACACAGGCCGCAGTATATCGGTGTACGTAGAATTTACATTTCTCTACAGGCAACAGATCGGCATTCGACCATCAATGTTACCACTAGCATTATTTACCGAAGCTGTTGTGGCCGCCAGCGTACAGAACAATATAAACAAGAGTTCCCTTCATTTCCATGTAATAAAGGCTGAGGTAGAATTGGCATAGACGGCATGCTAACATAATGCACATTAACACAAACTGAGAATTAGCCACACCAGTTACAACTCACTGATCCATTACAGGGCAAAACCGTGATCTGCACCTTTAATAGCTGATCACGTGGCTCCACGTTGCCCCTGGCGACTATAACACAACCCAAATATGAACATATGACTGTAAACTTATAAACCGTCCACCTCTCACTCAAGTGACTGTTTCATTGTAACACAGTCCAGAACTTTCTCCACACAGTAGCAAACTCACGAAGACCCAGAAACCTGGTCTCCAGATAGCCAGGCATTAGACCCGGGACAGCTACGGAATAAGTAGGACTTACGTTTTGGGCCGCACACAGAACTTCAACCAGTCAGAAAACGGGGAAACAGAAGAGTAAAACAGCCTTTCACAGCTGCTGCCGTCCTTCCTCTTCAGCTACCTGAGCGCAGGTGATGAGTGGGAGGGCCCGACGCGCTGACTCTTGACTCTGATTGGTCAGAGTGTGTTCCGGCCTTTTCTACAAACAGCGACTCGTTTAACTGTCGTGAAAACATGTCGGCCAATCACAGGCTCTGAAATAATAATAATTATGGGCGGATTGTTCAGACGTGGACTGTGAAGGTACTCCACCTGTTAGGGACATTTACATATTATCACAAAATGTTAATAATGTAAATGCACAGATTGTGTAGATGTGGATGAGAGTAATGTCATGTCCATGTGTTACGGGTCCCAGGCGTGGCGACCACAATAACAAAAAGAAAAGTCTGTAAAATAAAGGTAGAGTTCACTGCAAGATGAAGGTTCCACCACAAACCTGCAGAGACATGTGAGGACTGTCCATCCTACAGTGCAGTTAGAGGACAGAGGGCAAGCTAGCACACCATCTGCAGATCCTGGTGTGGCTCATCCCAAAAACCAGCAGCTGCAGCAGCATCTACTGGCTTCCCCACACATGCAGGTATAAGCTCTGCTCCTTCAGAGAGAATCTCCTCAGAAACAGGGCAGATACTCACAGAGAGAAGAAACAGGATCCGTCCATCCGAGCTGAGGCATCGGACTGTTTGAATGCCGACCTTCACTGAGGACATTAATGCTGTTCGCTTGAGTTTGGTTCCAGTTCTGTTCTGTGGATTTATTTGCTGTTTTGTTGTTAATTAGTGCAATAAAATGTTTAATTAAAATATTAAACAAAAGAATGGTTTTGTAACAGAAAAAATTCACAAAATTAGGCAGTTATAAGGATTCTCATAAAAACACTGCACATGAAAGGGTTTCCAACACACAAACCGTTCATTTTGGCAAAGTTCTGGTAAAATAAAGGCCTACAAAAAATCCTAAATGAAGAGCCGTTCAGGAGCCGAAAGAGCCGGCTCTCTGAAAAGAGCCGAACTTCCCATCACTGGCGTCTAAAGGGGAACAGGAAGTTGGCCCGCTGCAGGCAACCGGGGGTGCGCGACCACAGAGTCAAAGGTTCCGCTTACTTTGTTCTTTTACTCACCGATATTAACACAGGGCGACATATTATAAATGTACAAATAAAGCTCTTAATTACACAAATTAAAATAAAGAATGGTCTTTTACTCAATAATACCAAATGTGGTCGCACATATTTGGGTGAACCACACATGTCTGCGTGCTGAAAGAGGACGTGCTGGTCTGACCCCCTCCTCCTTTCAGGGTGGAGCCCGGTGGAGTCCGATGGCTGAGACCAGGTCTGAGGAAGTGTAAGTGTGTTTTTACTTTGATTCATGAAAACAAAGCAGCACACATTCAGCCATCTTCAAACTGTGACATCACTCATTCACGTCTCTGATGTCGTCATCAAACAGATGATAGATTAATAACTGCAGCTGTGTTGTGTCTCGTTCTCTCCATCAGATTCCTGTGAACTCACACTCGACACAAACACAGTGAACAGAAAGATCAAACTGTCTGACGACAACAGGAAGGCGACACGTGTGAAGGAGGATCAGCCATATCCTGATCATCCAGACAGGTTTGACTGCTGGGAACAGCTGCTGTGTAGAAATGGTCTGACTGGTCGCTGTTACTGGGAGGTCGAGTGGAGAGGAAGAGTTTATATATCAGTGAGTTACAGAGGAATCAGCAGGAGAGGACGCAGAGAAGACTGTTGGTTTGGAGGGAATGATCAGTCCTGGAGACTGAACTGCTCTGATGATGGTCGTTACTCTGTCTGTCACAATAACAGAGAAACATCCATCTCCTCCTCCTCCTCCTCCTCCTCCTCCTCCTCCTCCTCCTCCTCCTCCTCCATCTCTAACAGAGTAGCAGTGTATGTGGACTGTCCTGCTGGCACTCTGTCCTTCTTCAGAGTCTCCTCTGACACACTGATCCACCTCCACACCTTCAACACCACATTCACTGAACCTCTTTATCCTGGCTTTGGGTTCTGGTCCAGGCCTGGTTCCTCAGTGTCTCTGTGTTCTCTGTAGGAGGGAGAGTCTCCTCCTGTTAGAGAAACACATCAGTTGAGTCTGTACAGGATCACAGCTACAGAAATCTTTCAGGTTATTGTCATAAATTCATCAATGAACTCAAAGTGATTTTCAAAGCTTCTCCATCTAACAGCTGGAAATAAAGCCCAACATTTTCATTTCACTTGTTGATTACTTTTAAGGCTCTTCATGGCTCCAGACTGTATCTTAGACCTTGTAATCCCTTATGAACCTTCACGTAGTCTGAGATCTTCGGGCAGGGGTCTCCTGTCTGCTCCTGAGTCCAGGATGGAAACTAAGGGGGACACCATCACATTTTTATCTGAAAGCAGATCCTGATTTTACCTGAACTGTTTATTTTATTGCTTTTGTGTATTTTATTTCTTTATATTTCTCTTGTTGTTTGTACTTGTTTTGATAAGTGCTCTATGAATAAAGTTTTATTATTATTATTATCACTTGATATTTTGCTGCAGTTATTTAAATCAGTTTAAAATATACGTCCAGCAGCTCTCGGTCTGTTTGGTTTATTTGATCATGAAATTAGAGCTCAGTCTGGTTTAGAAATGACTAAAAACACAGCGACTGTTTCTGCAACAGAATTATTTTTACTGTCACTCCAAAGAAATATATAAAAATATCAAATTAAACTAAAAATAACTTCAATTTACAATTAAATGAACAGAAGATCTGAAGGTAAAAGACACATTTTGAAGTCGAACTTGTTGCTGTAATTATTGAAACGATCTCTGAGAATGAACCAAAACACCAAAATACTCATCAAAAACCTTTAATTGCCAAGCTGGACGTTAAATAGAAAATGCATAGCTCTGTGGACGTAACGTTAATATTTTCACATACAGTATTATTCACACACACAGAGTCCCAAAACCTTTGCAGACATGTCATCGACCACGAAGCTCGGAGTCGATAAAGCTGCAGTTTGTTTTCTATTCAGTTTATCTTCCACTTCAGACAGTTTGTTAACCAGAGCAGAAAAGCTTTTTAAATTCAGGAGAATCTAGCTGAAGTTCTGAATGAGCTTCACATAAACATCAAACTTATTGTTCTTTAAAGGAAAGTAGAAACTGTTTGATCGATCGATTAAGGAAAAATGTTCTCTGAA
>NC_058065.1:135000-172500 GCF_020085105.1 Siniperca chuatsi | reverse complement strand
GTTCAACCAGCTCTGAAAAATATAGAGTTCCTGTGGTAAACTGCCTGTAATGGTCTTTCCCTGCTGGGAGTCAGGTGGTTACATTACTGCTGAATCTAACTTAATGTCTTTTGATGCTGATGTGCTTAAAGGCCGGAAATGCTTGAACCCCGATGAATGCTGCTTGCAGCTTTAATTTCCATGTGTTTTCTTAACTAGTTCTAAAAAACAAACGAACGAACAAACCTTCACAGTCAAGGAGACAGTCGGCCCAGTAGCCCACGGCTTGACTTTCTTTAAGTCTTCGATTCCTCCCCGAAGGACCGAGGCCAGGTCTGAAGAGTATCTCAAGGTCAAAAGCAGCGAGTTGCTTTTCAGAGGGGCTCAGGGCAGGGGCCAGCAAAGTAGGGTGCTGCTGTAGTGCAGTCAAAACCTCCAGGGTTCAAAGACCCTCCCTGAATCTACAGAGGGAACAAAAACATTGTTTCACTGCTGTGTAGTGGCAACTGCATTTAAATGAAAGAAAACTATGAAATATTCTCTTCTCCACAATTACTGTCCACCTTAACAAACGGACATTTGGGGGAAAATGGTTGTGTTGAAAACTGATTTAAAGAGCCCTGTTTTCACATTGCACATTCAGAGTTAGCTGTTACAAACTAAGTATTACACACAGAAACAGAAGACTGGAACGACACAGACGGCTGGGTGGCTCCAGCACTTACAAAGTCTACATGCCCCGTGCACTTTTTCAAAACTCTGTTGTGTTATAGATTCAATTTAAAATAGGAATATTTATCTTTTTCCTCAGCAGTATACGCACAATACGTCAATGACAATGCAAAAACAGTTTTTTAGAAATTGTAGCCAATTTAATAAAAAAAAAAAAGAAATATCACATTCACAGAAGTTAACAAACCCTTTGCTGTTGAACCACCTTTGGAATAATTCCAGCCTGGATTCGTTGTGTATGAAGCTTCAGGCTTTACACACCCATCAACATCAGCACACTCTTAGATCTGCTTTCATATAATAACCTGTATAAGCCTTTAATTCAATTCAGTTTTATTTATAGTATCAAATCATAACAAGAGTCATCTCAAGACACTTTACAGACAGAGCCGGTCCATCATGATGCATTGTGTGTAGACTGACGAGGAAAAAGATTAATATCTATTTGAAATTGAATCTATAAGGTGTGTAGACTTAATGAAGGCACTGTAGTTTGACAAGGCACAGCATGAAGCAACATCACATATCAGTTGAAATACACTAAGTTACAAATTGGTAACGGATATACATGCTTGCATAAACCAAAGATGGGGACCCTGAGGTATTTCAAACTAAAGATCCTTATATAAATACATAAAAAAGAAGAAAATCTCACCACTACAAAGATCATCTCACCTGTCAATTACAGATGAGTTGCGGTCAATAACATACCACTGGAGGTAGTCTGAAACACTCTCTCTCTTTTCTTCCACAGTAGCCACATGTCTCAGACACCCTGCTGTCTGTAACATTGTGCTGTCTCATCATACATTCGTGCAGAGCATCTAATGAAGCAGCATTCTCAATCTGAAACACATGAAAAGGGGCGTACACACCCCAGGCAATAACTGGAAGCACTGCATCTCTTTGCCTGTTTTTTTAATGAGATACATACACAGCGTAGTGTAATCTTACACCATCAAAAACGAATAAATGAATGGAACTAATTCTGTACTGGATATAGGAAGTAAACACTGTCTCAAAACACTGCAGGAACTCTGTAAAACCCTGCCCTACCATACCGCAGCATTATGCTATTCTCACCTCTTGCAAAGCGTTCCCTATCTCTTCAGCAGTTATTAAATTAGTTGGTGCTTTGAATGAAGGCTGGCCTGCAAGATAATGTACAAGATCTTTGGACAGGAAATGGGGTCCTGGACCTCCGTGCACAGCTGACAGATCAATCATCTTTCCTGCCAGGTGGTATTCATCCTCCCTAACAGCTGTGAAGGAATTCATATTGCAAACTTAAAACAAACAATGCATTATATACTGTAATATACAAGCATTTGTCATGTGATATATATGGTCAGTGATCATTAACCAACCATTAGTAGCCTATGGTGCACATCTAACCCATATGCATACCATTTGCACTGTAGACCAAGAATCGATGCCCTTCTGGTCTTTTAGGTGTTTCATTAGTAGAGTTAAAACCTCTGGTCTTGGACCGCCAGTGTCAGTTCCCTCTTCCAGAACACCAGTATCATCAGTAAATCTGACCAGCATGTCACAGGTTTCAGAATATGTTGCACGCTTGAAACCTCTGACTGCCCCATCCCAAACATGAGCCCCTGAGATGCTGAACCGGCAGACTCTCTTATGATCAATAGGAAGCGACAGGTTTGCTATGATGTCAGGTAATGTAATGTCCGTCTCCTCCCTGTAATGCCAAAAAGTGACTTCATTTGTGGATGTTCCAGATACACCAGAACTCTTGCACAGTGAAAAAACAGGAGCGCTATAGTCAAAAGCTGTCATATTACATTGCTGTGTGTTGGAAATTCTTCACATTGACAGCAACCGGCTCTTCATCCTCTTGCTCAACATTTGGTGAATACAGGTCTGTGTATTTACTGTTGGGAAATTAAATTATTATTATTAATTCAATTTCCATGTTAAAACATCTTACAAACAAAAGTGTCCTCCCCATGTAATCAGTTAAATACATTTAAATTATGTCAGTCATTGTGATTGTTTTTATTTACCTGTAGCAAGAAGTTTTTTCTGGATTTTTTTCAGGTGGATCCAGATCCTCAGCATCAGATATTACTATCTGGAAGAAAAAAAGATTAAAATGTCTGAAACAACAACACTGAAAGCAAGAAACGTCATGGTGCCAGTCTGCCTCATTACCTGTCCTGGCCGAATTGTTGATGAATGTCCTGGTGCATCTCTGAAACATGATAAAACATAAAAATGATTAGCTCCATGATAAAGGCTGTAATCTAGTTTTGAGTAAAAGGTAGCAGTAGAGGGAACAGAAAGATGATTTTGTTATAAATCACATTACACATATGGTATTTTCTGTTTAAAGTTCATCAGAGCGAATTCTCTGATCACATCAGCAACTTAAAGACAGATTATTTAAAAGTACTCTCATGCAATTTGGCATCTAGCCTTGGTCAGCGAGTCAAACGGATGAAATGAGAGACAATGGGTCTTTTCTAGTGGCCAAGGTGTTCTGGGCTAGAGTGGGTGTTTCAGACATCTTAAAACCAGCAGGTGTCCTTCAGGCCTACAGTCAAATCATGTAAACATTATGTATACACCAAGACACAGCCAAGATTCCCATTGGTTGATTACCACTAGAAAAAAAACATTGTCTTTCATTACATCCCCCAACTTCATTCTCACATGTTTTTTTTTTTAACGGTTTGGTTAAATTTGTCATTTGTGTTTATTCACCTGCGAGAGCTTATTGTTATGTTTTTAGGACACACCAATAAGCTCTCGCAGGTGAACGAAGTAAAGCTCACACAAGCAGCTGTGGGTCCTTCAGGTAGGGAGCGAGGGGCACCTCAGCCGATAGCATGTAGCAACGTTGAGCTTATGTGCGGTCTTGCTGTATTTCCAGGTGAACAAAAGTGGTAAAACATCTCCAAAACAGCAATATAAATGTATAATGTGTATGTGAATAAGTCGTGAAATATCTGCTAGTAGTTTTATCACAATTTTGTGATTTAAATGGAAACAAATGTTAAATTGCCCTTTATCCGGTAGTGAAAGCACTGTAGCCCAATAAGATATGGGTTATTATTATTATTTCCAGTCAAGAAGTAAAGAAATCATTTCCACCCATGCACGCCTGAAAGTTCCTTTGTGTACAAGTGTGCAACACCTACCTTTCATCTTCCAGTTTGAGTTTGGGAGTACTTCGATTTTGTGGTTCAAAAACCTGAGAGGAAACGGATAAAATGATCAACAATTTTCAACAGCTTCCATTATTGTTCCATTACCACATACAGCACATATCAATGCTGATTGGTTTCCTGTGTTACTGTATAATAGTTACTGCAAAATAATCAAAACAAACCTTTTTCCACTAAATTATTGACCAGGACAAAGATTTTATGTGTAAAATCCAATGCACATCCAATAAATAAATACAAACATACATAAATATTAAAAAAAAATTAGAAATAACTGATGTACCAAAGTGTCAGCTCGATTGAATTCAGCTGTGCTCCTTGTTGTGATGACAGTTTCAGAATCAGAGTCTGAGGTATCGTCCACTGAAAAAAATAAATCAAACAAACCTTATCTCTCCTCCAGCAGAGGATCAAAATATGTAAAAAAAATATTGAATCATGAGATCCACTGACCTCTTTTATAGTGTTTTTCTGGGCAAATGAAAAAAGGGATCCTGGAATATGCCTTTCCTGTTTCCTTTTTATATTCTGCCAGTTTGAATGGCCTTTCTGAGCCAGGCACATGGACCACCTCTGAGCAGTCTGGACACAAAAGGACGTGAGGTCCTTCGTGCATGTCCTTGTTAAATGTTCTCATTTTGTGTGCAGCTTGTTTCAGTAGATCAGGTGCTGCTACCTCCGGGTCTGCAAATAACGGGAGTGTTTTCCCTCGTAGAGGTTTTAAATCGGCTCCATCAGTTTCATGCGGCACCATCAGTCCTACATTTATCTAGTAAAATAACAAAGATATATAATGAATGTATACATAGGTAAAATAAATACACACATACACACAAATACATATAGTGCATTGCAAACTTGTATAGGACGGTCAGTACAACTTACCTGGACGTGTTTTCTTTCTTTAGGCTTAAATCTTCCTTTTGGCCCAAAGTTAAAAGACTGGCGTTCTTTTGACTTCGAGCTTCTGTACTCCATGAACTGTTTGTATGATGGGCATGGCTGTTCTGCTGAAATGGACAGACTTCCGTTTCAAAACAGAAAGTTATAAGCCGCTCAAAAAATCATTATTAGCATTACTGATTTTATTCACATGGCCTCAGATAGCTAGCGTTTTGCTACACTAAAAAAATAACAAATAACAACTTACTTTGCTTAGCCCTTTCCAGCTGTCGAGACGTCCCCTGTGTTTCCGTCTGGTCCGCGTCCTTTAGAAACTCCAAACACCGACCACACGTAAAGCAAAACCATGTTAAGCTGCTCATGTGTTTGCCACAAAACGGGCAAAACATCCCTCGGCCGCAGTCCATGTTCGGTCACCATAAACTTTATTTACGCCATTAACTCCACAACCACAACACGAATTTACCGCATCACTTCCGGTGTATGGTACATTCCCTCTCCGTGAAGAATCTGTCATTGTAAATTTGTTTCGGGACTGGTAAAAGTGTTTTGCATCTTGTTCATTTGTTTTCCAAAATGTAAAGTTGTCTCGAGCTTTGTAAAAGTGTTTCACACTTTGTAATGTTGTTTGTCACTTCCCAGCCACCGTACCTTTGGGATGAACTGGAACATCGACTGTGATCCAGACCTGATCACCAA
Source organism: Siniperca chuatsi (assembly GCF_020085105.1). Classification (NCBI taxonomy): domain Eukaryota; kingdom Metazoa; phylum Chordata; class Actinopteri; order Centrarchiformes; family Sinipercidae; genus Siniperca; species Siniperca chuatsi. The sequence goes on along the minus strand of NC_058065.1, from coordinate 166,996 downwards.
CATCAGTGCTGGACCTCACTGATGCTCTGGAGTCTGAATGGGAGCGAATCCCTGCAGCAGGTTCAACATCTGCTGGAAAGACTGAATACAGAAGAGTGGACATGATGTCGCAGTCACATGTTACTCTGTCAGCTGTCCACTTACTTTTGGCCATATAGAGTATCACAGCCTGACAAACCTGCTCTCTTTACATTTAGTGAATGTGCCCTTAAAGGTTTTGTGCAGCCTACACCTTTATGAAAATGTTCAGATTGTTGAATTCTTCCAGTCCAGCAGAGGGTAGCATCATCCCACTGATGAAGAGGAAGGCGAGTTGGAGGCTGCATGGACAACAAGGTTAGAGTCATCAGACTGTTAACACTCCAACATTGTTATCACTCATCTAAACACTACACTGATCTCACTCTCTGAAAACAAGACAAACCTTTGAAGGTCGACGTCAAGAGGAACACAGCGGTTCTGAGTAGTTATGGGGGAAACGAAGCTTTCTGAAGCACAGAATCACTGTGAAGCAGTTGTGTTGAAAGTGTTTCCGTTAGGATTTGCAGATTTGTACCCAGAAGCAGACTCAGAGACAAACTGTGATAAAAGGTGCAGTTATTGTAAAGGGCAGTGGGGAATGGAGATGGAGAGGGTTGAGGGAGCAGAGGGAGTCGGAGTGGCAGTGGCTGAGGGAGACTGAGGCATACCACTACACAGCACATATGACAATTTTGGACTAAAGTGAAACATAAAAGGACAAATCCTTCACTTTTACTCCCACTGGCAAATTTCAGAATAAAATCTTAAATGTAAAAGAGCTGCAGAGGTTTGTCTGAGATGTTGCAGTACAGAATGAGAACAGTTCAGTTTGAGCCTTTTATTTGCATTTGATTTAAACAAACAGGAAGTAACACCACTCAGTGCTTTTGAATTAATCAGCGGTGCAGTCAACAAGAAAAGCTTGTCTAGATTTGGTTTTCATGCATCTTTATTTTTTCATGCATGCTGTTTCTATTTTTATTTCCTGTTTAAATATGTACGATTCTCAGCGTCGACCTGTTGAGTATTTACAGTCGTTTCCCTTGTTCGCCTGACAATGTGAACTCGCACTGAACGACAGTATGTCGTCTAATCTGCAGTGAGGGAGAGATCATAAACCATATAAAAGCTAGATGGAGAAATCTATGGCCAAATAATCACAAAGCGTGAAAGAGACTCGTTTCCATTCATCTGTCAGCGTTTTACCGACACTTTATTTCTCTCAGGACGTGTCTGGATCAATATTCAGAGATCTGTGTTCAGGGTCGTGTGTTCAACAGTGGTAGAAAGTACATTTACTCACAAACTGTACTGAAGTAGTTTGGAGGTACTTGTACTTTACTGACAGTCACAGGGGACATTTGACTGCAGAATGAGGACGTTTCCTGCTGATACTTTAACTACATGAAGCTGATAATACTTGTTTACTTTTACTGAAGCAGGATTTTGAATGCAGGACTTTTACTTGTACTGGAGGGTTTGCACACTGTTGTATTGGTACTTTTACTTCAGTGCAGCTTGTTGTTCTTCAGATAAGTTGAACTGTATGTCTGTACATGAATGTCACATGGTGTAAAGTACTGCAGTAAAGTACATGTAGTATAAAGTACTGCAGTAAAGTGTATGTAGTGCTCACCCGCTTCATCCAACGCGTCTTCTTCACCCACATTTCCGCACCCCCCGTGCTGTCCCGAGGTAAGCGACATACTTACATCCACAGAAAATAAGCTGTCCGGACTGGCCAGAGTAGCATTAACAGAAGTACTGCACAAAGACTTTGAACCAGTCCGCCACAGTCTGGAACACAGCCAACAAGAAAACAGTTCGCTTCTGGATTCACAAGCACGCAGCATGAGGACCAACCTGATTTTCACCGGATCGCTGAACCTCCCGCTGACGAACCCGAGAAAGCAGTCAAGGGTTTTATGGTTCAACAGCTCAAACTCCCAACAGAAACTGCCAACAACTTCACTTTTCACCGCGTTCACCGGCTAGGAAGAACTCTCAGCCATTGTTAAACTCGAACATTTTAAACACAAAGACTTGGCTCATCGGCAGGGAAACAGTTAAAGGACCCTCACTGCGACCAGTTTCCACCAGAAATCCTCCACAGACGGAAACAGCTAACCCCCATCCGCAAGCAAATGATGAAAGAAGCAAAAGAGCGATACTTACAGTGGACACATTGTACATTGATGGACCCCCCCCCCCGGCTCTACTAGAACCCTTCCCTCAACAATACCATCCCATTGCACTATACAAGCATGCACCTCAGTCCCCTGTGTTTTGTTTTTCAAACTGTGTTGTTTTTTGTTTTATTCTGTGCTTTGCTGTAAATGCTTAGGTTTCAAAACACCCGAAGATCAGCACAATTCACTCACTCATTTTCAGCCACTCATAATTCAAAACAAAGAGGAGTATGTATCTTGATAAGCAAAACAATTCAATTTGTTCATAACACAACTATTTCAGACCCAGAAGGACGCTTTATTATCATAAACATAACAATTAACAATAACATTTACAGCCCAAATTCAGATAACCCTGCCTTTTTCCACACTTTGTTTTCTTCCATTTCAAATTTTTCCAACGGCCGGTAATTATAGGAGGCGATTTCAACACCGTAATTGACCAATCCACTGACACAATAACACAGTCCATGAGAGATTTTGGCCTTGGCGATGGTTGGAGGCTACAGCATCCAACTGACAGAGAATATACATTTTACTCGCCAGGTCATCATAGCTACTCTGCATAGACTTTTTCCTAACCAGCAATTCAATCATACCAAATATGTCTGAGCACAAAATCCACTCCATCAGCATCAGTGACCGTGCTCCAGTAACATTCATATGGAATCCAGCTACTTTCCATAAACACATCAGTAGATGGCGCTTTAACACATCACTCCTTACAGACCCAGAGTTTGACAGTTATCTTAAAAGAGAGCGGACATCCTTCCTAGAAATAAACGACTCACCAAAGTTATTAGCTTCATTACTTTGGGAAACAGGCAAAGCAATACTACGAGGTAAAATCCTTTCATTCTCCGTCCATAAAAAGAAATCAGACTAGAAAAGAAAAGAACATGAAATATTACATGCAAATAACCCATCAGAAGTAATATATAATGAATTAAGAAAACAAATTCCTGCTAAACGAAATCATCAATAAAAAAGCTCAATTTCTAATTCATAGACTTCCTCAAGAAACCGACCATCATAGCAACAAATCCAGTAAATATTTGGCCAATCAGATTAAAGGGAACAGAGAAAAAGTAACAATTGCAACTATTATGCAAAATCCTCAATCATCTCTGCAAGAAATAGCTAAAACCATTGATTTATACTCTACAATATCAGATTATGCAATAAACTGGAATAAATCTTCAATTTTTCCACTACATCAAACCAAATGGGATGTGGTAGCCCAGGCATCACCCATTCCTCCATGCACAGGCCACATCACTTATTTAGGCATTAGGGTTTCCTCCAGACTGTCAGAGCTGACTGGACTCAACTTCACTCCTTTACTGAAAACATTAGAAGACGACCTTCACCGCTGGCACAACGTCCCGCTTTCCATCCAGGGCAGAATAGCTCTAATCAAACTGACAGTACTTCCAAAAATAAACTACTTATTCTCAATGATCCCAACCCAACCTTCTCTCACTTGGTTCAAATCTTTAGACTCCATCGTTACCCGATTCTACTGGAAAAATAAACCACCACGGATCAAATTAAGCACAAATCTTTAGGAGGATTAGAGGCCGCACATTTTTACCATTCCTCACTAGCAAACCAACTTCAATACATATATAAATGGACTCGCCCCACTCAGTCAGACATTATATGGCTAGACATGGAACAATCACTCTGTGAAAACCTGCACATATCAGACATCCCGTTTCTCAGTCAGTCCATCAAACATCACCCATGCTTCAAAGCATTGACAATAGCCTCTGCTCTGACGGCCTGGTGGAAATATCATCAAATCACGAACTCCAATCAGGCCCCATCTAAACTCACCCCACTCTGGAACAACCCTGATTTCACAAGCAACAAAAAAACACTCCGTTTCCATAAATGGGCAGAAAAGGGCATCACACATATTCATCACATTTTTCAGTCTAACAACTTTGTTTCACTTCCCTGCTTAGTCCAGGAGTACGGTATCGGGAGCAATCAGTTCTTGAATTATCTGCAACTCAAATCAGCTGTTTTATCCAAAATCAACAATAGAACCATCGATCTTCACCTTCCTTCCGCATTAGCAGATTTAGTTAATATATCCTCCCCAAAATATACAAAATTATAACTAATTCAAATAAAACCAGAACTTTACCAACAATCAAATGGGAAGAAGACCTTTCGATTGCTCCTGATACCGACTTCTGGACTCAAATCTGTAAAGATATCTATTCCATGACTAAAAATGCCAACCTTCAGCTCATACAGTATACACTCTTCATAGAACACACTACACTGTCCGGACACATGTATCCACGCCACGTGGCACCGCCCACCCATTAAACACTTTGGAAAGACGTCACTGAATCCCTGTCCCGCCTCCTGGGCTGCCGCGTCCCATTACCCCCCTTACTCTGTCTCCTGGGTGATCTATCAGCTCTGTCAGGAAATAACTAACAAAAGGAAGCTCCTCGTGGCCTTAGCCATCGGAAAAAAACTGTCTTCTTCAACTGGAAATCCCGAAACACTATTCACATAACGCACTGGGAAAATCTGCGCAGACTACATCTCCCGAGAATATTTTTCAGCTCATTACAACTGTATATCGGAACCACAACACTCCAGATCAGACCTCTTTCAACTATTACCAATCTGACACACTCATCCTAATTAATTACGTGTTCATTTATTATTATTATACACATTTATACAAGGTTTTAGTAATATTATGAGTATTTTCATTATTATTATAATTAGACATTATTGTTATTATTAATATTATCTATCATAGACACATTGCGCAGTAACAAGATGATGTTGATGGGATGATATTTTGCTTGATATAAGGATGGTAACGGTATAATGAATATCTTTAATAATTAAAACAAATGTAAAATATATTTAAAATATATAAATGACTGAAGACACAACTAAAGGCGTCCTGGATGAAGACCGGCTGTAAAATAAATCAGAGAAGTTTATCATTTCACTTTCTCTGCAGGGGGGATGTTCGTGTTGCGACGCCCCTCACGCCGTCTTGCAGGCTGTCCTTGCTGACAGCTGATGACATCCACCCTGCATCATCTTGTTTTGGTTTGCACCGTCAGCACCTCCATAACACATCAGACACACATCCACTGCTTTCACTGCTGATGCTGCTGACCTGCTCCCCTGTTTTTTGTTTACTGTTAGTTTTAATAAAGTTAGATTTGTTGAAGTAAATCTCTTGTGTGGACTATTTACTGTGTTATTTCCTGTATGTGGTGCAGAGCTACATGTATATTTACACACAGTTGTTACAGATGGAGGTGGGGAAGGAAATAAGCAGCCACCTTTACTTTCTAATGTGTTGAGAAATACTTTCCTTCTGGTTTCACCTCAGAGACTGACTGTTGTTACAAACTCAGTTTGTATGTGGAAGTGAAGACACCAGCTGAAGAGCTTTGTCTGTTAACTGAAGCAATCCTTGGTGTTTGTGCTTTCAGTACGTACAGTACGATTGTACAGAAAACAACCCAGTTTTAGGGCTGATGTGTCGGTGGAGTATTAAATGTAGTATTGAGGTCGTAGTCGTCCTGCCTTTAGTTCTCTACAGCAGAGCTTCTCAGACTGTCTGACACCATGGCGCCCCTCCATGCTGCAGGTTCAGGCTCCATCGCTGCAGGTTCAGGCTCCATCGCTGTGCAGATTCACACAGAAACATTCAGCTCAGAAGAAACAATGAAGAAAAGTTAAGGACGCTGGTTGGTTAAATGCATTTCTTTTGTTCTGTTCAGAAGTCAAATGAGCAACATTTTAGGTTTTCACAGATAAACAACGCATGCCTTCCTGCATTAACTCAGATTTTTATCTCATCACTTGAAGTCTTCCATGTGTTTGTTTTGTCTTCAGGTGTCTCTGGATCTTATTTCCATTCTCGAACCAGACGATGCGTTCAGGTGTCTCCATAAAAACCCGTGAGCCGAGGCGTTCTCACTGTACAATCTAATGTGACTCTTTGGGTCGCCTCTGTCTGTGTTGAGGGCTCAGATGTTTCTGGCGGACCTTCACCACATGTTCTGCTCCTTCCAGAACTTTGGATCGGAAGCCGCTGAGATTCCAAATCGATATCTGATCAATCGCTGAGGCAGCAGCTCCACCAGATACAACCCAGATCTGATTCTTCACCTTCATGGATTCGGGATGTTTGTGTTTTATGAGGGAAGAAAAGATCAAGTTTGATGTGTGAGGTTCAGCTGCTGACTTTGATCACATGTGGCTTAAAGTAAAGCTTCGTGTTGAACAGCCGCGCTGCCTCTGTGGACTTTGGGCTCCTCGTCAGGGTTCAGCTTTATTGTCTTTCTACAACACAGTGAAACAAACGGTCTTTGAGTGTCCTCTGGGCTCTGCAGCTCATCTCAGCGACATCACTGACACTCTGTAGGTGGAACCACTGATGTTCTGGGTGGTTTTAATCACCCGCTGCAGAGTCCTCCGGTCCTGGACCGTCCACATCTCACGCCGGTTCTGCCCCTCTGTTTCTGTCTGCAGCCCCTTCTCACTTCCCCCAGGCCCACCAAGCATTTCTGAGGAACTCTGCAGACCTGCCATCCATCAACCAGATGCCCCCAGACTGTCCCACCTGACTCCTACATCCACCTGCTCACCTGCTCCTCATTCCCCAGGTACCCCCACCTGAACCTGATCCTGATCCTAAACCTGAACCAATACTTGGCTGGCTGCACTTTTTCCCTGTTCACTAAACTGTAAACTGAATATAAATAGATTATGTAAAGTGCACAACCTCCCGTGTTCATTTTTTTGAGAAACACGTGAATTTTTTACGCTTAAAACTGATGAACATCACAATCACAATGGTAAAACTAAACTAACACTGTTAGCCAAAGCTAGCTGACGAGCGGTCGACGTATCCAACTTTCGTTACGTTTTGTACAACTTGCGATGTTTCTGTCACATATGTATTGACGAATTTATAAAGATGCTTTCTTTCTTTATTCTTTATTTCACTTTCTGAAACTAGGTAGTTACAACTATTATTGTTATTTAAAATGCTGTATCTATACGCTCAGGTTTTGAGTAATTTGGGGCAATTTTTTTCAAGAAATTCTCTGCTGACCCTCCGTGATGTTCTGCAGGATCCACTGCTTCCTGTTTCGGTTTAATGTCTGTAGACGATCGTTTCACATCGGATCACCTTCGATCATGCAAACGACGACAAGAGAAACCACAGGAGAGAGAAAGGAGAGGAAAGAAAAAGAAGAAGTGGAGAAAGAAAAGAGGAAGCCAAGAGACGGGAGAAAAAGATGATGTAGAGAAGACAAACAAAAAGAAAGACGACTGAGAGAATAAGATGGATAGAAAGGAAGAAGAAAGAGATGGAGGCTAATACATGTCTACAGGGTCACATAAATCACACACTTCCTGTCTGACAAAGTGATCGCACTGCTGCAAATCTCCCCCAGTGCACCGACTGACAGGCGGTGTGTGTGTGTGTGTGTGTCTGTGTGTGTGTGTGTGCGTGTGTGTTTCGGACGAACCGACAGATAAAACAGAAGAAGAAAGAAAAGAAAGCACAAGAGGAAAGAAGAAGACGGACGAAACTAAAGATTAAGTGTAGTTTACAAAAAAGTATTACTTATCATTTTATATTTATTTATATTCTCAGAAATAATTTGCCCTGAAATGTAAATGTGCCAGATGTGTAAAGTTAGATCTCGATATCAGAGTTTACGCTAACGTTAGCAGCTCTCTTTAACACTCCAGCAGCTCCAGCCGACGTTACCCACCGACCTACGTAAAAATGTTTCTCTGCTTTCGCTTTTGTCTGAGATGAAGGATGCGTATGTAATATTTATTTACTCGTTTTTATCATTCGTTAGTACTTTCTTGTTTTAGACACGTTTTTTTCTCACTAAATAAAAACTCCAAGCTAATAAAATCGTACATAAATTGAAAGAAAGTGAAAATGATTTAGCGCCCTCTAGCGGTCGCATCGAAACAAGACGTTGTGCTAATTATCAACTTTTTACTTTTCTACGAACTTTTGCCGTCAGAATAATTTAAGAGTCGATTTAATCTCATAATAAATAACTGAACCCTGCCGACTGCGCGGCACGCCAGCTGTCCGTCAAAACCGCCGTAACCATGGCGACCGCTGAGAAAGAGAGGCAGACAAACGGGAGCGTGTGTGACAGGTGAACAATCAGAGCGTCACACACACACACACACACACTGAGGCTGGGTTTACCTGTAAGTATAAGCACACACCTCTACACACACACACACACACACACACACACACACACACACACACACTGAGGCTGGGTTTACCTGTAAGTATAAGCACACACCTCTACACACACACACACACACACACACACACACACACACTGAGGCTGGGTTTACCTGTAAGTATAAGCACACACCTCTACACACACACACACACACACACACACACACACACACACACACACTGAGGCTGGGTTTACCTGTAAGTATAAGCACACACCTCTACACACACACACACACACACACACACACACACACACACACACTGAGGCTGGGTTTACCTGTAAGTATAAGCACACACCTCTACACACACACACACACACACACTGAGGCTGGGTTTACCTGTAAGTATAAGCACACACCTCTACACACACACACACACACACACACTGAGACTGGGTTTACCTGTAAGTATAAGCACACACCTCTACACACACACACAGAGGCTGGGTTTACCTACAAGTATAAGCACACACCTCTACACACACAGCTCGGGGTTCAGTCAGGGAAACACTGAGACACTGAACGCACCACATGGTACAAAACATTACACAACATGAAATAAAACTGAACTCATCTGAACTAAACTGGACTGACTCATCACTTCTGCAGCACACACACACACTGTGACCCTGAGTGACCCCCGACTACTGACCTTTGACCTTTAATTTACACACACACATCCACACGTGACTCATTCCTCCACACACAAACATTTACACTCACTAATGAATGTTGTTTAAGTGATCTACCCGTGTGTGTGTGTGTGTGTGTGTGTGTTAATTATTCTGGGTCGAACCTTGTCAACCAGTAATTGGCACTCTGAGTCGTGTGTGTGTGCAGTCAGTGGTGTTACCACAGCGCCCCCCGCTGGTCACAGTCAGTTTGTCATGTTGATGATATGAACATGTTAGAAACTGGAAATGCACCAATAAACTCCAGTTCTGCCCTTTTAATTATTTCCATTATTTTATTTTAAAAATCTGTTTTCCTTCTTGTTCCTACAGTTGGATGTTTAGAAATGAACAAAAGTTGCATATTCATAGACGAGCGTGAAAGAGTAGATGCCTTTTTAAGGATTTTAAAGTGGAAATTACATTTTTTTGCAAAAAAAAAAAAACACATCAGACACTCATTTCTCAGCCAAACTCGAGACGTTGTGAAATGAGAAATAAATTAAATAATGTGCATCAATGTGGATCTGTTATGGGAGGAAACAGTGAAATGTGTGAAGAAACAAGGTTCACTAATCCGGTCCAATAGCTCAGCATGGTCGAGGACTATCCGCAAGTTTTGAGGTTGTGGGTTCGAGACTCCGGTGATTCACTGTGTTTTCAGAATCAGAAACACTTTACTGATCCGAGGGGAAACTCTTTTGTTACAGCAGCTCACTGTCATGTCAGTGCACACAAGGAGTAGAAGTACTAAGAAAAAAATATAATACACTATAGTACAGTATAACCAAATAAATTAAGTACCAAGTGGGTTTACAGGTTGATGATAGAAGTACAGTATAAGTAGAGTACAGTATAATAGTGCAATGAGTAATGTCAATAACAATAAATATGAATTTTAAACTAAAATATTGCACAGGAGTCTTGCATAGAATATTGCACAACTGATGGGGAGGGGGGAGCAGAGTACTCAGAGGAGCTTGAGGGCCGACAGCAGCTGAGTTACAGGGGGGATGACCAGGAGCCGGTGTGTCGAATCTGTTAAAGAACAGATTAAGTTCGTTGGCCCTGTCCAAGCTGCCTTCAACTCCTCTGCTGCCAGTCGGTCTGAAGCCAGTGATGGTCTTCATGCCGCTCCAGACCTCTCTCATGTTGTTCTGCTGGAGTTTCCGCTCCAGCTTCCTCCTGTATTTCTCCTTGGCCTCCCTGATCTTCACCTTCAGGTTGGCCTGGATTGCCCTTCATTTCAGAAGTGCTAGCTAGCTTGGTAAGCAAGGTGCATCCGTAATTCACGTTAACGGTTACGTTACAATTACCTTTCACTCTAAATGGGACCATCATTTTCAAACATGAACATCATGCTGTATTGAAGACTTTTGAGACCATAAACTCATTAGGAAACTTTTTACGGAGGTAATAAATCAAGTGAGAGGTAGGCTCATTTTCTCATGGACTTCTTTTTGCAACCAGTGGAGTTTGAAATCCTGACTGAAGTCGCTGAAGTCCAACAGAGTTGCACTGCTGACTTCAAGACTGGAAGGTTGAGGGTTCAAACTTTTAGTTTAACAGAGAGCTTTGGAAGCAGACACCTCATTAACAACTCTAAAAGAAGACAAACAAGCCGAACTTCTTACAGAGAGATAATTCAGGAGGAGGAGGAGCTGGCGACATTAACACCGTCTGACCAACTCGTTGTCGGTTTGATCGACAAACGTTATCCAACATATCCGACATTACCCCGGATGATATTCACCCAATTAACAACAAAAGGACTACAATTCATCCTGAGGGGAACATGAATGTCTGAACCACATTTCACTAAAAGCCAAAAATATCAACCTTATGGTGGCGCTACAGGAGATGTCAGGGGCTCACTTGTTCACAATTTCATGGAAATCTGCAGTAGTTTGAGGTTGCAGTTTGATCCTCGAGCGACTCAATGACTTTTAAAGTCTGAAACTCAGAGGAAAGACTGAAATGACTATTTCAACGTTTCAGGTTCAGTGGCTCAGGTTGTTAGATCCTACGTCAGGTATTAAGAGGAGGTGGGTTAGGTCCTCACGCTAATCTGTGAATTTTGAAGTCTTATGTCCAAAGGAAAAAGTGAAAAGCTCTAAAATAGAGAAATGAAGTGTCTCACATCAAATACCTCAGGGTGGAAGAAGACTGACTAGAGGTTCTGAGTATTTGGGTTAAATCCTTACGACGGGGCACCTCCTGCATGTTTATGGACGCCACAGGTGCTTTTACTTAAAAAAACAAAAACAATTTAATCCTTTGATTGTTTTTGCTCAGTGGCTTCAGGTGTCAGACTGAAAAGCGCTCAGAGAGAAACTCCGAAGAGGACAGATTTAGTGGCTCAATGTGTTAGAAGACTTTGCTGTAATTTTGAGGTTGTGGCAACTCAGTGACTTTTAAAGTCCAAAAGATTGAAAAGTTTACAAAGTGATAAGCTCAGTATCTGTGGCTCAGGTTGTTAGGGTTGTGGGTTCAATGCTCACTCAAATCTTTGAGTTTTGAAGCCGGATGTCCAAAGGAAAAAGCGAAAGGCTCTAACCCAGCGTCTCAAACCGCATAGCTCAGGTTCGGGAAGCTGGGTTCGGGCCTCAAGTGACGAAGTGTGTTTTGAAAGCTGAGCCTTAAAGGAAAGACTGAAAAGCGCCAAAAAAAACAAGTTTATGTGTCTCATCAAGTAGCTCTGGATGATACCGGCTCAGAAGTCCAGAGGATCTGGGTTTGATTTAATTTGACGCATTAAGTTTTTGAAAGCCGATGATGAAAGTAAAGAGTGAAAAGCGGCAAGAAAGCAAGGTCACCTGTCTGGTCCAGTAGCTCGGGGTGATTGAAGACTGCTCGGTACCCTTGAGGTTGTGAGTTCGATCCTTATCGAGGCTCAGTCAATTTTGAAGTCCAAAACCCAAGGCGAAGAGATAAAAGCGTCCGGAGAAAAGGTTCTAATGCGAAGGGGGCACGGTGGCGTGGTTGGTTCGTCCGCGGGCGTAAGTTCAAAGCAGTCGAAGGCTGTTTGGAAGTCTCGATGATCTGGGTTCGATCCTCATTTGACGCAGTAAATTTTGAAAGCTAATGTTGAAAGTAAAGAGTCAAAAGCGCCAAGAAACCTGGTCCACCTGTCTGGTCCAGTAGCTCGGGGTGATTGAAGACTGCTCGGTACCCTTGAGGTTGTGAGTTCGATCCTTATCGAGGCTCAGTCAATTTTGAAGTCCAAAACCCAAAGCGAAGAGATAAAAGCGCCCGGAGAAAAGGTGGCAATGTAAAGGGGGCTCGGTGGCGTGGTTGGTTTGTCCGCGGGCGTAAGTTCAAAGCGGTCAAAGGCTGTCTGGAAGTCTCGATTTCCAGCTGATTTTTACCAATAACAGTGACGTCATCGGCGTAAGTCAAAGGCTTTCTTCTGCTCAAGGCCAACAATAAAAAGACCCTTTTTATCTGGATGGTGTAAAATGTCTCTGAGGACGCTCAGATTGTCCCACATGAGCCGACCTTTAACGGCACACGTCTGCTCTTTAGCTGTAAGTTCATCTAATATGTCGTTTAATCTGTTCAGAATGATCTTTGCCAGTGTTTTATAATCTGTATTCGTGACAGTGAGACGTCTGTAATGGTCCAGATCTGTGTCTTCGCCTTTCTGAAACACCAGACAGACCCCTCCCTGATAGAAAGAGCCCCCATACAGCCGCTGTTCAGACCTTCGTCACACACTGAGGCGAGGAGGTTCAGGACTTCGTCGAGATGCAGCTGATGAAACTCAGGACTTTTCCCAACATTTAGTTGCTGGATGGCCTGCATCACCTCATCTTTTCTGATCTCCCCAGTCAGCTGAGAGAAGTTCAGCGAGCTGTCACTCTTTCCAGCAAAACAGCCACACAGTCACTTTCACTTTCTATTGTTTTATATGCATTAGCACATGAAGCTCTCACCACTTCTCTTTTCCGTATTTCACTATGAACAGCAGCACCGTCTGGGTTTTTATGGATTCAATGAATTGACTTTGAATGAGTTTTTGAGCTATTTTCAGGGCGTGGAGTATGTTTCCTCTGTTGTTTCTGTCTGTTTGTTTCCAGATGCTGTAGAATAATTCATCCTTTAAGTTCTCTGTTTGTGTTTTTAAATCTGCCATAGTTTCATCTTCTGTTCCTTCATGTGTTTTAAAACAATCTGTAGTTTGATTCAAATGTTGTGTTGTCTGTCAGCTTTACCTTCCAGCCGCAGGTCTGCCAGCGTCCAGCCCCTCCACTCATCACCACGTGCTCCCCAAAAACTGCTCCAAAGCTTTTCTGGCGTCCACATTTCTTCACTGCTGAAGTTTCCCTCCGTGTTAGCAACCCGAGCCGACGAAGCGACGCTCAAATCCTGCTTTTAGTCCGTGTTTTCACTCTTCTGCTTCTTCTGCTTCTTCTCTTTCTTCTTCTTCTTCTTCTTCTTCTTCTTCTTCTTCTTCTTCTTCTTCTTCTTCTTCTTCTTCTTCTTCTTCTTCTTCTTCTTCTTCATGTTTTATGGCGGTTGTGTATCAGCGTTATGGTGCATTACCGCCACCTACTGGACTGGAGTGTGGATCAGGACTCTAACTAAACCTTCACTAATGATTAAAGAAAAGAAACTGAGATGAATCCAAAACAAATCAAAATAAGTAAATAAATAACTTCTGTAACTAATCGCAGCATATCTATATTCTCTCTATCAAACGTGTTCTCTAAGATAAGGAGACGACAGCAGATAACACTTCTCTCCAGAACTTGTTTGTGAAAGATCTCGTAGATCAGACCTGGTCTTTATTTCTTTAAGGTTGGGCGTGGCTTCTCTTCTCTTGGCGTCGTGTTTTGGACAGTAAATCATAACATGTTCTACAGTTTCTTCTTGCTCACAGACTGCACATCTTCCTGTCTGATGTTTTCCTGTTTTCCATAATGTGCTGTTTAATCCTGCGGGACCGAACTGGAGCCTGGATATTACTGTTTCCTCTCTCCTGGTTCTCCCCGTTTTCCTCCTCACGCCGACTTTCCTTTGGCTGTTGTAGAACCGCCTTCCTGTTCTCTCTTCTTCCACCTTTCTCTCAGCTTCTGCTTAACTGTGCTCTTCATGTCCGTTTCACTGAGGGCTACTGTAACGTCGCTGCGACTCGTTTGCGTGGCTTCCTTTGCGCACTTGTCGGCTGTTTCATTTCCTTTCTTTCCTGCATGTGCAGAATGCAAAATAGAGCAAAAAGAAAATTTATATTGAGACATAGATGAAAGGGAAAAGAGAAAAAGAAGAGACTGAGGTAAATGTATTAACAGAGCGAAAAGATTTCCTTTCTGCCTCCATTTTCTTAATTTTTTGGGGAAACCCAGCAGGATAACAGTCGCCTAGAGCCACAAACATACAGCCGCTGCGTTATCCTAACTCCACCTCAGCACGACCCAAAACATTTGTAGGCGGAAAAAGAAGAAAGACCTGATAATTCTTTACTACATTTCCTACCAGATTCAAAAACCTCGTCAAAGCCTCCAAACACATCCTCATACACACCTCCTTCAACATCCAGCATCCACAATAAGCCAGCTACATTTGAAAACACTGCTGTTCTCATTTGGCCTCCATCAACACTACGCTTTTGGAGTTTCTGGGAAACAGTCTCCAAAGTAGATCAATCTTTTTGGGTTCTGATAGCGGTTTCCATTTTGGATCCAGTTCCAGATGATCCAAATGCCCAGATTCATTAATCCTATCGCCAGACAAGAACGTCGATATTGGACAATTTTTACAATTAGGTTAGTCACGCCCCCCTTTAGAAGCTCACACCCCCCTTTAGAAGCCGAAAGAAGCTTGCGCCCCCCCTTTAGAAGCCGAAAGAAGCTCGCGCCCCCCTTTAGAATCTGAAAGAAGCTCACGCCCCCCTTAGAAGCCGAAAGAAGCTCGCGCCCCCCTTTAGAATCTGAAAGAAGCTCGCGCCCCCCCTTTAGAGGCCGAAAGAAGCTCACGGCCCCCTTTAGAAGCAGAAAGAAGCTCGCGCCCCCCTTTAGAAGCCGTAAGAAGCTCGCGCCCCCCTTTAGAAGCCGTAAGCTCGGTTCTGATAGCGGTTTCCATTTTGGATCCAGTTCCCAATAGATTCATTAATCCTATCGCCAGACAAGAACGTTGATATTGGACAATTTCTACAATTAGGTTAGTCACGCCCCCCTTTAGAAGCCGAAAGAAGCTCGCCCCCTTTAGAAGCTGAAAGAAGCTCGTGCCCCCCCTTTAGAAGCCGAAAGAAACTCACGCCCCCCTTTAGAAGCCGAAAGAAGCTTGTGCCCCCTTTAGAAGCAGAAAGAAGCTCGCGCCCCCCTTTAGAAGCCGAAAGAAGCTCGCGCCCCCTTTAGAAGCTGAAAGAAGCTTGTGCCCCCTTTAGAGGCCGAAAGAAGCTCACGCCCCCTTTAGAAGCCGAAAGAAGCTCGCGCCCCTTTAGAAGCTGAAAGAAGCTCGTGCCCCCTTTAGAGGCCTAAAGAAGCTCGCGCCCCTTTAGAAGCTGAAAGAAGCTCGCACCCCCTTTAGAAGCTCACGCCCCCTAGAAGCTGAAAGAAGCCCGCGCCCCTTTTAGAAGCCGAAAGAAGCTCACGCCCCCTTTAGAAGCTGAATGAAGCTCGCGCCCCTTTAGAAGCCGAAAGAGGCTCGTGCCCCTCTTTAGAAGCCGTAAGAAGCTCGCGCCCCACTTTAGAAGCCGAAAGAAGCTTGTGCCCCCTTTAGAATCTGAAAGAAGCTCGCGCCCCCTTTAGAAGCCGAAAGAAGCTCACGCCCCGTTAGAAGCTGAAAGAAGCTCGTGCCCCCTTTAGAGGCCGAAAGAAGCTCGCGCCCCCCTTTAGAAGCTGAAAGAAGCTCGCGCCCCCTTTAGAAGCTCACGCCCCCCTTTAGAAGCTGAAAGAAGCTCGCGCCCCCCTTTAGAAGCCGAAAGAAGCTCACGCCCCCCTTTAGAATCTGAAAGAAGCTCGCGCCCCACTTTAGAAGCCGAAAGAAGCTCGTGCCCCACTTTAGAAGCTGAAAGAAGCTCGTGCCCCCCTTTAGAAGCTGAAAGAAGCTCGCGCCCCCCTTTAGAGGCCAAAAGAAGCTCGCGCCCCCCATAAACGGACTGAGTTCTTATCGATCATTGACAATATTGAGGGAGCAACAAATAAAAAAGCCCAGTTGAATCTGATTGAAAGAAATGATTCAGGTCAGCACGACAGCATCAGCCAAATCTTATTTCCCGACATAAATTATGTTCATTCAGCTTAGTCCCCCCCCTACTATTGCACTATACTTGTTGTACCCAGCTACCACAACTAACACACCTCCACCTGCCTCCACATTGTCTCGTACACTTGTGTACCAACGTTTTCCGCCTCCTCTAATCTCCTAACATCTTCTTGAACCTCCGTATGTTCCATTAAATGGAATATGGTTGTTGGAGGTGAGAGGCCGTATCCATGTTGCTGCAGAGTTAAGAAAGACCAGGACTGCAGTGCAGAAGGAACAAACGCCTCCTGCTACCTCCAAACACCTTCTACAAACATGATTCTTACAATCTCCTCCCGCCTCCAAAACACTCATATGACACGTGTTTATTTTTGTAGAAGCCAGAAACAAAAGAAACCATAGGGTCAGAAATCCACGACAAAGTTTCCATCCAAGCTGCTTTACCTGTGGTTTCAGAGCCGTAATGCTGAGGGAACCAGAAGGAGAAAGCACCACCATGATGTTTTAATTCACAATAGCTTTAAGCTGTGCATGAACCTGATCTGACCCGCAGTGCTCTCTGCTCAGCCTGCTGGAGTCCAGATCTTCATCAGTGGGAATGCCTCATCTTCCCTCCTGAACTAAAGTGTTATTTTAGATTCCTCTCTCTGCAGCTTCCTGCGAACAGCCCGGTGACCTTCATCGGAACTGGTCTCCTCTCAGCTTCTGTTCCTGCTCTGGCTGCCAGACGCCCTGACCTCCTCTTCTCATCTCATCTGTGCTTTACCTGTCCCTCTTCCTCTCCAAACCGGAGTCCAGTCATCCAACTCCACATCGTCTTCATCATGTTCTACCTGAGCTGCCATCCCGATCCAGCCACAGACCAGTTTATGCCAACCGCCAATCCTAGAACCCCCCCCTCCTCTTCGGGGTCACTAGGCAACGTCCACAGGAAGAAAAGGTGATTGGTCAGGTGAACCAGCTCCGCCTAGCAACCGCTTCTGATTGGTGGAAATAACTCAGACGCTAATTAAAGGAGAACGAGCGGAAGTGAGCAGAATGAACTGCTGCTGACGTCGTGATTAAAACGTCACAGATCACGTGTTTAACAGCTGTAAATAAAGCGCAACATTTTCATGCTCACGGTTGTTTTCTTGGATTAACGACATTTAAACAGGAAGAAGTCACATTTGGCATCAACATGAAAAATGAGCTGATCCTAAAGACTGTTATTATATTTGGTCAATTATTTTCACATAAAAATAAAACAGATTTTTGGTCTTTTCCTTTCATTCCTGGACTTCATGAAGAAGAAAAGATTGTTTAATATGACCATTAATCTTCTCAGTGATTTTCAAAGATTCCTCATTTGTAAATTGTTGTAAACTTGTTCCACTTCCAGAATGAGAACAGTTCAGTTTGAGCCTTTTATTTGCATTTGATTTAAACAAACAGGAAGTAACACCACTCAGTGCTTTTGAATTAATCAGCGGTGCAATCAACAAGAATAAAGCTTGTCTACATTTGGTTTTCATGCATCTTTATTTTTTCATGCGCGCTGTTTCTAGTTTTATTTCCTGTTTAAATGTTGTCGAATGATGAAGATGTTTTTTCTTACTTTGCTTGTGTTTTGGCTGTGAGTCACGGTCACGTGCCTCTCTGGGTGTTTCCTGTTCAAAGTTTACTTTCACTTTCTCTGAACGTCGAGTCGCAGATAGTTTTCTCCTCTGAAGCTGCAGCTGAAGGTAATGTAACCCGTCTGAAGTGTTTGACTCGTTAACACAAGCTGTCGGCAGCTTAGTCCCACAGAAACAGCAGAAAGCTGCCGCTCGACGCTTCATTTTAACTCAGTTTAACTGAGTTTAACTTGAAACTCGGGACTACAAATCTCCGCCATGTTGTGTCGGTGTCCGGGAGTGTAAGCGGCGGAATAAGAGCAGCAGCAGAGTCAGCGGATCCTCAGCAGCTGGACACAGAGTCGTTATTACTGTGTAGCTCCACTGACTGATGGCTGAAGGCAGCTTTTCCTGCCTGAATCAGCCTGTGGAGGAGGCGGAGACGAGCCGCTGCTCTCCCGCTGTCTGAGCCACTAAATGCGTCCTCGCTCGGCCGGACAGCCGCTGGAGAACAGCTGTTTGTGTCGTTATATTTCCACCACAGGACTGATGTGCAGACAGCAGGAAGGAGCATTCAGAGGGCACAGGAGCTCACAAGCTTCGGTTTGATTAAACAAATACATTATGAAACTATAATTAATGAATAATCAGTTCATTATAAATGATGTCAGTTTGAACTTAAACGTGATCAATAATCAAATCAAAGAAATTTCCTTTAAATGAATGTTGTAATATTTTCTGGAAGGGCTTTGTTGAGCCTGCCAGTCTTTTATTTTGAAGGATCTGTGTGCGCGTGTGACCTCCAGTCGTTGAAAGTAACTGAGTACATTTCAGAACAATCTTGAAGTACTTGTACTTTCCTTGAATATTTCTGCTGCTTTATACTTCTGCTCTGTATCTGCCTATATTTGACTGTTTACTTCACTACGTGTTGTTACTTTTCAGATTCAGATTCACTATTAAACATTCAACTTCCTCAAAGTGTATAAAACAGTTCAAAGTGGCTCCACCTCAGCCAGCTACAACACAGAGTTGTAGTTACACATCAGTGACACAATAATAAAGTAATAATATAACAGTGACAGCAGCCGTTCAGATACACTTTGGTCTCAGAGATGAAGTAGAATATTTATTGCTGCCACATTAGTTTGTCTGAAGTTCAGCTTCGCCTCTGTGGACTTTGGGCTCCTTATCGAGGTTGAAGGTTCAGCTTTATTGTCTTTATACAACACAGGATGGCACAATACAATACAGCTGTAGCTCCTCCACACTGCACACACAGAACAGGTCTGAACAAATATTCACAATATTTTAAATGAGAACGAAACAGAACAAAGTATATAAAAGTATCACTAAAGGAAGAAATCAAACGGAAACTAAATGAATACGAAGAGCAACGTAACAGAATAACTCTCAGAAGCAGTTTAATGTACAGAACAGTGTGCGGCCTCCAACATGTAGAGCTGAGGTCCATTACAATCGTTTGGGCGACACTTTGCGTCAAACGCACTCGGACGAGTTTAATAACAATCATTCAGGCGTAACTGAAAGTTTTAGTTTTGAATTGACTGAATATTAAAGAAACTGAAGCTTCCCGTCAAATTCAGTCAGCGTGTCAGTGAAGGTAAATCTGCACTTCACTGCAGCTTCATGACGCCATCTAGTGGCCTGATAGTAGAAGTCCAGCAGCTGATGGCAGCTTCCTCTGCCTCACTGCTGTCTGACTGCATTCAGCTGACACTGATATGAAACAGAAAGTAACAGCCAATCACTGGAGGAGCAGCTGATCTTCTTACAGGAGAAATGATGGAAAGGAGGATTTCAGCTGATGTGCAGATGAAGGATTTGTGTTTCCTCTCCAGATCAAAGTGTGTGTGAGCTGATGTGGATGTGAGTTCAGCAGCATGAATCAGTGTGAGGACAGAGAGGAGGGAGCCCCTCCCTCTAAAACCAGTCTGTGTGGGGAACATGGCAGCCAGACCAGAGCTCAGAGGTGAGATGAGGATCTCTAACTGTCCATGACTCTTCTCCATGTCAGAGCTCAGCACTCAGATCACTGCACCATCATTATTCACACTCAAAGCTCTGTGTGTGTTGTGTTCAAGCCCAGAGCAGCAGAGACCAGACTCTGCTGGACCTGGACCTGAGCCCAGCTGTGTGTCCTTCAAGAGTGACCGGTCAAAGGGTCACCTCATTACTTTTAAAGGACGACAGCCCTCTGCTGCAAAGAGGTAATCTGTTAAAACTTTAAAATATCACTGATTCATGTCTTATTGAACTTTGTTGTGTTGATCCTTTTCTTGCTGATAGCTGCTAGTTTCTCCAGCAGCTTCTGTGTCTGAAGACTAAAAAGTGAATTTCCATCCCTGGTGGTCTTCCTCTCTGTCTAACAGGATCTATGGGAGACCAGCTTCTTATGGACCTGAACCTGTCTTCAACTCTTGACTTCAGTTTAACATTTTCTCCACACACACATTCTGACTGTTGTCTGATGACTGCATGAGAATAAAACAGTGATTTTATTGAGGCTAACAGATGCTATCTGCTAACGAAGGCTAACCCTGATTCCACTGAGTTCCTCCATCAAATCAACATTTTCTAGTTTTCAGTCATGTGACAACAGAAATGGAAACATGTCGGTGATAACAGCTGGACTGTGATCAGCTGCTCTAAAGCGCAGAATGAACCATCACAGAGAGTCTGAGGAAACACACAGCTGCTTTCTTATTGATGCTGCTGATGGATTCACAAAGTAAAGTACAACACTGACGGCTGCATCACGGCGCGTCACGTCAGGCTGGAGTTCTGCCTCTGTGAAGACGTCTGTCGATGCAGAGACGGCTGTTGTGGATTACTACAGGCTGCAGAAGCTCAAAGAGGAGACGATGTTCACCTCTACCAAAGCTCAAACCTGTGTTGTGTGTAAAACAAGCTGATTGTTCGATCCTTTTCTTGCTGATAGCTGCTAGTTTCTCCAGCAGCTTCTGTGTCTGAAGACTAAAAAGTGATTTTCCTTCCCTGTCGAACAGGATCTATGGGAGACCAGCCTTTGCTGAACCTGGACCTGAACCTGGACCTGGACCTGAACCCAGCTGTGTGTCTTTCAAGAGTGACCAGTCAAATAATCGCCTCATTAATTTTAAACGACAACAACCCTCTGCTGCAAAGAGGTAATCTGTTAAAACATCACTGATTAAACCTGTTTGTTAACAATGTCTGTCACTAAAAGCTCACAATATAATATATATAATAATCTACAAAGTCAGCTGTTAAAACATTAAAATATCACTGATTCATGAAAAATACATACATGTTGTACAAAAGAAACAACACCTGTACCTGTTTGCTTACCTGTAGCCCAGAGAAGTACGTTCTAGCTTTCATTTGACAAACAGTTCAGTGTGAAATCACCCTCAGCTTTGGTTTGATCCAGTATTCTCTGGTTTTCTCTTTGGTGTTCCTGATGTTTCTCTCACTTCACCTGCTATAAGCTTATTGTGACTCACTACCAATTTGCACAGGACAGGTAGCATCCAGTTAGCTTGTGTGAGCTGTGCGTTGCTGCAGTATTATAGAATAAGACAAGACATCTGGAAACTCTTTTTCATTTGGGTCGCTGTCCTTTACGTTACCTCATAACATGTCATTCCTAACCCTTCCAATTGAGATATTGTAGATAAACATACTCTAAACTACAACACATGCAACTGCAACATGGATTGACCGATGTTCAACCTAACAATGACCAACACTTTAATGTCAGGGGAAACCGTCTGATTCAATGTTGTAATCAACACTTTAACTCAAAGGACCTTCAGCTTGTGTTTGTCTCTGTGTGGACGGACATAATGTGAGCTAATTCTTCATGATTCCTCCACAGAGTCGACCAGGAGAGCTCAGAGGTTCCCAGTGGTCAGTCTGCCCAGCAGCATCAAACACACCTGGACTCCATATTTATGGTCTGTACATGTACAACAACTACTTTTACATCTAATCACCACGCTGCACTTTTCAGACCAGTGGATTGTCAGTCTGTCCAACATGGATCTGATGTTTGGTTCCATGATTTTAGTTTGATTGTTTCATTCATATAATATTCTGTTCCAGCTGCTGGAGGAGAACATTGTCACTTTTGTGAAGAACGAGCTGAAGAAGATCCAGAAGGTTCTGAGTTCAGATTACCCAGAATGCTTAGAGAGTCAGAGGGAGGATGAGGAGGTGTTGGACGGTGAGGAGGAAGAGCAGATGAGGAGCAGCAGAGAGGCATTTCTGAAGATCACACTGCACTTCCTGAGGAGAATGAAGCAGGAGGAGCTGGCTGACTGTCTGCAGAGCGGTAAGAGGATTTCTCTAAAGATTCAACTTGCTGGATAAATGGGACATTTACTGATGTCTCAAGAGATGGAGGGAAATATTATTGATCTGATTATTTGTGTGTTTATTCAGGAAGTCATTCTGGAGTTTGTCAGCGTAAACTTAAATCTAACCTGAAGGAGAACTTCCAGTGTGTGTTTGAGGGGATCGCTAAAGCAGGAAACCCAACCCTTCTGAACCAGATCTACACAGAGCTCTACATCACAGAGGGAGGGACTGCAGAGATCAACGATGAACATGAGGTCAGGCAGATTGAAACAGCATCCAGGAAACCAGACAGACTAGAAACAACAATCAGACAAGAAGACATCTTTAAACCCTCACCTGGAAGAGATGAACCAATCAGAACGGTGATGACAAAGGGAGTGGCTGGCATTGGGAAAACAGTCTTAACACAGAAGTTCACTCTGGACTGGGCTGAAGACAAAGCCAACCAGGACATACAGTTCACATTTCCATTCACTTTCAGAGAGCTGAATGTGCTGAAAGAGGAAAAGTACAGCTTGGTGGAACTTGTTCATCACTTCTTTACTGAAACCAAAGAAGCAGGAATCTGCAGGTTTGAAGAGTTCCAGGTTTTGTTCATCTTAGACGGTCTGGATGAGTGTCGACTTCCTCTGGACTTCCACAACACAAAAATCCTGACTGACGCTACAAAGTCCACCTCAGTGGATGTGCTGCTGACAAACCTCATCAGGGGGAACCTGCTTCCCTCTGCTCGCCTCTGGATAACCACACGACCTGCAGCAGCCAATCAGATCCCTCCTGAGTGTGTTGGCATGGTGACAGAGGTCAGAGGGTTCACTGACCCACAGAAGGAGGAGTACTTCAGGAAGAGATTCAGAGATGAGGAGCAGGCCGGCAGAATCATCTCCCATATCAAGACATCACGAAGCCTCCACATCATGTGCCACATCCCAGTCTTCTGCTGGATCACTGCTACAGTTCTGGAGGAGGTGTTGAAGACCAGAGAGGGAGGAGAGCTGCCCAAGACCCTGACTGAGATGTACATCCACTTCCTGGTGGTTCAGTCCAAACTGAAGAACATCAAGTACGATGGCGGAGCTGAGACAGATACACACTGGACTCCAGAGAGCAGGAAGATGATTAAGTCTCTTGGAAAAGTGGCTTTTGAGCAGCTGCAGAAAGGCAACCTGATCTTCTATGAATCAGACCTGACAGAGTGTGGCATCAATATCAGAGCAGCCTCAGTGTACTCAGGAGTGTTCACACAGATCTTTAGAGAGCAGAGAGGGCTGTACCAGGGCAAGGTGTTCTGCTTCATACATCTGAGCGTTCAGGAGTTTCTGGCTGCTCTTCATGTCCATCTGGCCTTCATCAGCTCTGGTGTCAATCTGCTGTCTGAACAACAATCAACCTACCATGAATCTGCTGTGACACAGTTCTATCAGAAAGCTGTGGACCAGGCCTTACAGAGTCCAAATGGACACTTGGACTTGTTCCTCCGCTTCCTCCTGGGACTTTCACTGCAGACCAATCAGACTCTCCTACGAGGCCTGCTGACACAGAAAGGAAGTGTCTCAAAGACCTTTCAGACTCTCCTACGAAGCCTGCTGACACAGACAGGAAGTGTCTCAAAAAACAGTCAGGAAACAGTTGAGTACATCAAGAAGAAGATCGAAGAGACTCCCTCTGCAGAGAAAAGCATCAATCTGTTCCACTGTCTCATTGAACTGAATGATCGTTCTCTAGTGGAGCAGATCCAACAGGTCCTGAGATCAGGACGTCTCTCCACAGATAAACTGTCTCCTGCTCAGTGGTCAGCTCTGGTCTTCATCTTACTGTCATCAGAAAAAGATCTGGACGTGTTTGACCTGAAGAAATACTCTGCTTCAGAGGAGGCTCTTCTGAGGCTGCTGCCAGTGGTCAAAGCCTCCAACAAAGCTCTGTAAGTAGATACATAATGGGATTTATTCATGAACAGGAGAAAGAAATTAAAAACTACTTACTCGTTTCCTTACTGTTGTCTCTCCAGACTGAGTGGCTGTAACCTCTCAGAGAGAAGCTGTGAAGCTCTGTCCTCGGTTCTCAGCTCCCAGTCCTCTAGTTTGAGAGAGCTGGACCTGAGTAACAACAACCTGCAGGATTCAGGAGTGAAGCTGCTGACAGCTGGACTGGAGAGGCCACATTGTAAACTGGAAACTCTCAGGTCAGATTAAGTCACAGTTTGTCTAATTATTTAAGTTATTTCTCTAAATTTCAAGCTCCACTTAATTTCACAGAGCTGCTAGCATGGCTGTATCCTCTTTAACATTTAGATGTCATGGTTACTGTTGAATCCCTGATTCACTCACTGTATTTATTTATTAATTTATTTGGATAGTCTCCTCTTGTATCTGACTGATGCAGCAGGACCCTCAGTTGATCTGCCATGTGTGTTGTTTTGTGTGTTTGCAGGCTTTCAGGCTGTCTGATCACAGAGGAAGGCTGTGCTTCTCTGGCCTCAGCTTTGAGCTCCAACCCCTCCCATCTGAGAGAGCTGGACCTGAGTAACAACGACCTGCAGGATTTAGGAGTGAAGCTGCTGACAGCTGGACTGGAGAGGCCACATTGTAAACTGGAAACTCTCAGGTCAGATTAAGTCACAGTTTGTCTAATTATTTAAGTTATTTCTCTAAATTTCTAGCTCCACTTAATTTCACAGAGCTGCTAGCATGGCTGTAGAATAACATGTAGATCACAATGTCATGGTTACTGTTGAATCCCTGATTCAGTCACTGTATTTATTGATTCATTTATTTGGAGAGTCTCCTCTTGTATCTGACGGACGCAGCAGGACCCTCAGATGATCTGCCATGTGTGTTGTTTTGTGTGTTTGCAGGCTGTCATCGTGTCTGATCACAGAGATCAGCTGTGCTTCTCTGGTCTCAGCTCTGAGCTCCAACCCCTCCCATCTGAGAGAGCTGGACCTGAGCTACAATCATCCAGGAGACTCAGGAGTGAAGCTGCTGTCTGCTGGACTGGAGGATCCACACTGGAGACTGGACACTCTCAGGTATGAAGAGGCCTGCTGCAGCCACAGACAGTCAGTCTGATAGAAGAGGTCTCTTTGATTAAAGGTGGATATGAGAGTTATATGAAAAATCACACATGTAGGAAGCCTTTTTCCTTTGCTCAGAACAGAAACCATTGTTGAACGTAAACAGGAGATATTTGTGTAGGAGGTCTCCAAGGAGAACATCTCCAGGAACAAACATGATATTTGCCTGTTGGTAATAATTTACGCAGTTTGGACAGATGCATGTTAAAGGAACCGTCTCTGAGTTTGAGCAATACATTGTTTTGCCCTCTTACCCGATTCATCTCAGTACAGAGAGAGGTCCAGGACAAGGTTATGATAATAATAATAATAATAACAATAACAATAATTATAATGATAATCTTTATTTATAGAGCACTTTCCCTAATCCATGTTACAAAGTCCTTCACAAAGGCAGCAAAAGAAAACACACAAGTCATAAAACCATCTGGTTTTAAAAGAAAACATAAAAAACAAGAAAAACATCTTTAACTAAGTAAAAGACAGTTTAAAGAAAATTAAAACAAGTAAAATCAGGAAAGGCTCTCAGATTAACGTATGTTTTAAGAAGGGACTTAAAAGAGATCACTGACTCAGCCGACCTGATTTCCTCGGGCCGGCTGTACAGAGCCTCAGGGCCCTGACTGTAAACGCTCGGTCCCCTTTAGTTTTGTCAGACCTTTTTTTTATTTAGTTAAACCTGACGACCACAGGACAGGACTTTGAGATGCTACATTCAAGTGTATTTCTCAAAATGTTGGACTGTTCCTTTATCAGTGTAGAACAATTGTATTTAATTTAGTATATGAAATAATAATATATGAAATTCGCAGACACTGAGTCGCTCTTCTAGTTCTCGGGAACTTCTGGGACTTTGATATTAAAAGATTTACACACGAAAGAGTCATGACGACTTCTCCCAGATATATGGTAATTTATTCACCATATTTACACTGATAACGAACTCAGAGAGAAGATAAAGATAACACATGATGCACAGTCACATATGGGATATGAGGAGAACATAAACGATTAAAGCTACGTTGGTTTGTTTAGTCAAGACATTTTGATTTTTAATGATTTTTCATTATATAATAATAGTATAAAGACACTAAAAATGTGGTTAACTGGGAACTGGCCCGCTGCAGGGAGTCCGGTCAGAACTTAACCAGAGATGTCTGACGATCCAGGAATGTTTGTTGAGAAACCAGATGAATGACAAATTGAACATGAAGTTGAATGTGGTTCTGAAATATAAGCAAATAATAAAGAAAGTACATTAATAGGCATCAGTATAATTACACAATTACACAGGCCGCAGTCTATCAGTGTACGTAGAATTTACATTGCTCTACAGGCAACAGATCGGCTTTTGACCATCAATGTTACCACTAGCATTATTTACCGAAGCTGTTGTGGCCGCCAGCGTACAGAACAATTTAAACAAGAGTTCCCTTCATTTCCATGTAATAAAGGATGAGGTAGAACTGGCATAGACGGCATGCTAACATAACGCACATTAACACAAAGTGAGAATTAGCCACACCAGTTACAACTCACTGATCCATTACAGGGCAAAACCGTGATCTGCACCTTTAATAGCGGATCACGTGGCTCCACGTTGCCCCTGGCGACTATAACACAACCCAAATATGAACACATGACTGTAACCTTATAAACTGTCCACCTCTCACTCAAGTGACTGTTTCATTGTAACACAGTCCAGAACTTTCTCCACACAGTAGCAAACTCACGAAGACCCAGAAACCTGGTCTCCAGATAGCCAGGCATTAGACCCGGGACAGCTACGGAATAAGTAGGACTTACGTTTTGGGCTGCACACAGAACTTCAACAAGTCAGAAAACGGGGAAACAGAAGAGTAAAACAGCCTTTCACAGCTGCTGCCATCCTTCCTCTTCAGCTACCTGAGCGCAGGTGATGAGTGGGAGGGCCCGACGCGCTGACTCTTGACTCTGATTGGTCAGAGTGTGTTCCGGCCTTTTCTACAAACAGCGACTCGTTTAACTGTCGTGAAAACATGACGGCCAATCTCAGGCTCTGAAATAATAATAATTCTGGGCGGATTGTTCAGACGTGGACTGTGAAGGTACTCCACCTGTTAGGGACATTTACATATTATCACACAATGTTAATAATGTAGCGTTCATGCAGGCCAAGCCTTGGGCCAGATGCTGCTGCTGGATGCAGCGCAGGTTGTTGAGGTGGTGTTGGCGATCCCATGATGGTGGAGCAGGTGGAGGGCTGAGCTCCACCTGTTTTTACAGATGTTCCTGTACTCACATCTGCACACGTCACGTTTGTCACAGCAGATTTAAATCTGAGAGGAGTTTGCCCCAAACTGTCGTTATTTCTGCTTCGAGCGACGTCGAACATGACGTGTGCAGCACAGTGAGACAGAAGTGATCCTGACAGGAATTATTCCTGCTGTAATATACATCACAGATATCAGTTCAGCACCAAACCACAGTAACATGAACACGCACAAAACATCCAGCACATGAAACAATGCTGTTTCTGTCAGAAAGAGGTTTTCTGACACTCGTGAGGGTTTGGAGGGAAACAGTCTGGGAGTCTCTGTCACCTGGTTTATGGCAGAGGTCTGGAACCAAGGAGGGCTGTTGAAGTGGGACTCTTAATGGAGACGGGACGATCCAAAAAGAGGTTTGTGTGTGTGATCAGATGTCGTCCTCCTCTTTCACACACACCAACATCCTGTGGGTCACTCTCAGTGTCTGAGGAGAGAGGCAGAGGTGAAGAGGAGCAGGGGGGGCAGGGAGAAGCAGGGGGGGCAGGGAGAAGCAGGCCGGAGGCACAGATTGTGTAGATGTGTATGAGAGTAACGTAATGTCCATGTCTGCATGCTGAAAGAGGACATGCTGGTCTGACCCCCCCTCCTCCTTTCAGGGTGGAGCCCGGTGGAGTCCGATGGCTGAGACCAGGTCTGAGGAGGTGTAAGTGTGTTTTTACTTTGATTCATGAAAACAAAGCAGCACACATTCAGCCATCTTCAAACTGTGACATCACTCATTCACGTCTCTGATGTGGTCATCAAACAGATGATAGATTAATAACTGCAGCTGTGTTGTGTCTCGTTCTCTCCATCAGATTCCTGTGAACTCACACTCGACACAAACACAGCGAACAGAAAGATCAAACTGTCTGACGACAACAGGAAGGCGACACGTGTGGAGGAATATCAGCCATATCCTGATCATCCAGACAGGTTTGACTGGCCTCAGCTGCTGTGTCGAAATGGTCTGACTGGTCGCTGTTACTGGGAGGTCGAGTGGAGAGGAGGAGTTGATATATCAGTGTGTTACAGAGGAATCAGCAGGAGAGGAGGCAGTGAAGACTGTGTGTTTGGAGGGAATGATCAGTCCTGGAGTCTGAGCTGCTCTGATGATGGTGGTTACTCTGTCTGTCACAATAACAGAAGAACATTCATCTCCTCCTCCTCCTCCTCCTCCTCCTCCTCCTCCTCCTCTGTCTCTCACAGAGTAGCAGTGCATGTGGACTGTCCTGCTGGCACTCTGTCCTTCTACAGAGTCTCCTCTGACACACTGATCCACCTCCACACCTTCAACACCACATTCACTGAACCTCTTTATCCTGGCTTTGGAGTCTGGTCCAGGTCCAGGTCTGTTTCCTCAGTGTCTCTGTGTTCTCTGTAGGAGGGAGAGTCTCCTCCTGTTAGAGAAACACATCAGTTGAGTCTGTACAGGATCACAGCTACAGAAATCTTTCAGGTTATTGTCATAAATTCATCAATGAACTCAAAGTGATTTTCAAAGCTTCTCCATCTAACAGCCGTAAATAAAGCCCAACATTTTCATGCTCACGGTTGTTTTCTTGGATTAACGACATTTAAAAAGGAAGAAGTCACATTTGGCATCATCATGAAAACTGAGCTGATCCTAAAGACTGTTATTATATTTGGTCAATTATTTTCACTTTCCTTTCATTCCTGAAGCTCATGAAGAAGAAAAGATTGTTAAATATGACCATTAATCTTCTCTCTGGAAACGTCTAGTATTTATTTCTGTAATTTGGTTTTTGTATGGCGTTGCCGGGGGGAACCACCGCCATCGTCTCTGAGGTCTTATCAGGCAGGTCCAGGATGCCTTTATCAACACTGATCTAAGAAAATGTGAAACCTGCTGAAAACAAAAAGGTCAGTTTGTAATATGAGACCACCATAACAACCAGTCACATTGAGTGCGTACCATGAGTGTCGTCACGGTAACAGCAGCAGTGATCGACAGTTGTGGAAGTTGCTGATGGTTGCCACGGCGATGAAGGTGATTTCAGGCATGTGACCTCTGAAGCAAAGGTAGGCTTGTTTGATAATTTCTAACATTTTTTCATTATTAAACAAAAATGCTAAGACAGCAACTGTCTCAACTTTACATTCTAATTTTATGCTGATTATAATGCTGAAAACAAAAACTTTGAATTATTAAAGAATAATCTTGACACAAAAACTAATGCTTATGTAATAACTTCCTAACAACCCAGTCACACACAGATCAGAATGAATCAATTTATAGTATGACGGAAAAATAAAAAATGACTCTTTAAAGATCTTTGAAACTGATTCAGGCAGTCGACTGGTTCGAGTCATATCTTCAGGACAACTAGTAATTATGCATCTGAGCGGAGTTCCCCAAGGCTCAATCCTGGGTCCTCTTCTATTTAACATTTACATGTTTCCATTAGGGCACGTTAGATAAAATAATAACATCAGCTATCGTTATTATGCAGACGACACCCAAATTTACCTTCCTGTGTCACCAAGCGACTGCAGTCCCACAGATTCCCTCTGTAAGGGAATCAAACCAATAACTTACATCCGGAAGGGAGCTCGCCAGGAGACCCTGGGAGTCGGCCCAGAACGCGCTGGAGAGATTTTACATCTCATCTGCCGGGGAGGGGACGTCCTCGCTCAGCCTGCTGCCACCACGACCCGGCCCGGGATAAGTGGCAGAAAATGGATCCATGGATGTGCCTGAACTTTCTTCATCTAAATGCAGACAAAACTGAGATCCTCATCCACAACCGGTTCTCAGGTCTCTGTCAGAGAACAGAGTTTAAAGTGCGGCTGCTGGTCTATAAATCAGAGCTGGAACACACTTCCAGAGGAGACTGGACCACCTTCAAATCCAGGTTCAAGACTTAGATCTTTTTCACATCAAAGTTCCTGACTGAACCTTAATTACTCCCCTCTGTTCTTAATGTCCTTTAAAACGTTTCTATTCTTTTCATGTTCATGTTTTAAAGCATTATAATAAATATGAATGAACCTTCGTCTTTTTATCTTTGCTATGGTTTTATCAGAGCAAGAGACGTTTGTTTCACAGGGGAGATTTGTTCCTTCCAGCTCAGGACCAACGTTTTCATCCAGAGAACAATAAAGTTTAAGTTCTAGTGCCAGTTCTTCTTCCAGTGCACACTGACTGTGTCACATGTAGAATATTAATGCAGATTTCTTAACAAAAATTGTACGTATTTGAAAAATAGAGCTAAAACTTACAAAAACACTGGTTTGGTCCTTTAAGTATGACCACTTAATTGCTGCACGTGTTAAAAGAAAATGAACACGAAAGAGTTTAATGTATCTAAACAAACCTAAAGTCTATTTTTCAACACAGCAGAATCATTTTCAGATGTAAGGCACAAACAAAAAGACATGAGGGAGGAAGATACATACTTCATGTCACTATGACTTGATATTTTGCTGCAGTTATTTAAATTAGTTTAAAATATACGTACAGCAGCTCTCAGTCTGTTTGGTTTATTTGATCATGAAATTAGAGCTCAGTCTGGTTTAGAAATGACTAAAAACACAGCGACTGTTTCTGCAACAGAATTATTTTTTCTGTCACTCCGAAGAAATATATAAAAACATCAAATTAAACTAAAAATAACTTAGAATTCAATTTACAATTAAATGAACAGAAGATCTGAAGGTAAAAGACACATTTTGAAGTCGAACTTGTTGCTGTAATTATTGAAACGATCTCTGAGAATGAACCAAAACACCAAAATACTCATCAAAAACCTTTAATTGCCAAGCTGGACATTAAATAGAAAATGCATAGCTCTGTGGACGTAACGTTAATATTTTCACATAC
Organism: Siniperca chuatsi; assembly: GCF_020085105.1. Classification (NCBI taxonomy): domain Eukaryota; kingdom Metazoa; phylum Chordata; class Actinopteri; order Centrarchiformes; family Sinipercidae; genus Siniperca; species Siniperca chuatsi. The sequence continues at coordinate 135,456 of NC_058065.1, read as the reverse complement.
AGTATTATTCACACACACAGAGTCCCAAAACCTTTACAGAAATGTCATCGACCACGAAGCTCGGAGTCGATAAAGCTGCAGTTTGTTTTCTATTCAGTTTATCTTCCAGTTCAGACAGTTTGTTAACCAGAGCAGAAAAGCTTTTTAAATTCAGGATAATCTAGCTGAAGTTCTGAATGAGCTTCACATAAACATCAAACTTATTGTTCTTTAAAGGAAAGTAGAAACTGTTTCATCGATCGATTAAGGAAAAATGTTCTCTGAAGTCTTTTATGACGAGAAACTGAATCTGAGTTTTCACTGATTTCTGACATTTCACAGACTAAACCATCAACACGAATCAATTGCTGATAATCAAAAGTACCATATTAAATGGATGAAATGAGTCCAATCATAAAGACAGAAAAACATCTGGAAAGAAATGAGCTCACTGGCCTAAAGGCAGCTGGGAGCGCT